>NC_056727.1:986280196-986580196 GCF_019279795.1 Protopterus annectens
ATATTTGACTTTACAACAAGTGCGATGTCAACCAAAAACCGTAATTCTATCATATTTGATTCCTGTGTGTAAGTAGTAGGTAGGTCTGTGTGTGTGTTTGTATATAAGAAGAAGGCAGGTGCGTGTTTGTGTGTGTGTGTATGTATAAGAAGTAGGTGGGTCTGTGTGTGTGTTTGTATATAAAAAGAAGGTGTGTGTGTGTGTGTGTGTGTGTGTGTGTGTGTGTGTGTGTGTGCGCGTGTGTGTGTGTGAGTGAAATGTCCAGACTTTCGCAGAATGTCAAGATTTTAGTCTCACATCCGTGGACTGTTTCTCATAAAACTGTGTTTTTCTTGCAATCCCTGGCAAATCATTGACGATTAAGACAGCAAATAATGGCAGACATTTGAGCTTTAGACTTCATATCGTTCAGAAAGTTCATACTAATGCAAAACCTGTTGTTCTATCAACGTTCTAAGTTTGTAAGAGCAATATTTAAAAGGTGTCCCTGTTTTTGGACATTTGTCCCCCATTTTGTGTGTCTTTGTCCAGATTTCTTGCTCTAAAAGGTTGAGAGGTATGGGGGAGGGTCTAAGAGGGAGGCAGGGGTGTATGTGTGTGTAGTGCCTCTCAACTGTACAGATTTTCACAGAATGTATAGATTTTTGCCTTATATTTTTGGTGTGTTCCTCATAAAAATTGTCTTTTTTTTTGAGAAATCATAAGATGATCTAAGGATTAAAGTTACTAACTAATGGCATGCATTTGAGTTTAGTTTCAAACTTCATATCTTTTAGAAAATGCATTCTTACACAGATCCTGCTATTCTAGCAACTTTCTGAATTTACAAGAGCAATATTTAAAATGTGCCTTTAGTTTTGGGCCTTTGTGCCCCCATTATGATAGGCTTTGCCCAGACTTCTTGTGCTAAGAGGTTGAGAGGTATTTTGTGTGTGTGTGTGTGTGTGTGTGTGTGTGTGTGTGTGTGTGTGTGTGTGTGTGTGTGTGTGTATAAGAAATAGGTAGCATACCCCCTCAACTGCCCAGGTTTTTGCAGAACGTACAGATTTTTGCCCCATATTTTTGTTTTTTCCCTCATAAAAAGATTGGAGTTGCTAAATAATGACAGATATTTGAGGTTTAGACTTCATATCCTTTAGAAAAATGCATACTAACACAAATCCTGCTATTCTAGCAATTTACTAAGTTCATGAGAGAAATATAATCTGTTCCTATTTATTTTAGACTTTGTCCAGATTTCTTGCATTAAAAGGTCGAGGTGTATGTGAGACAGTGAAATGCCCAAGTTAGGGTTAGCAGGTGGTTAGTAATTTGCTTAGGCTCAAGCCCTGTACCTTAGCTACAGGAAACAAGAGCCTGAATCCTCTACCCAAAATATGCCACTTTTTTGCTTATAAATGGTATCACTGTTGTGTGTTTATAGTTTTAAAGCAGTGTTAGTAGCTCAGCAGGTAGCATACTTTTGTTTTGATGCAGAAGGCTGTGGGTTCTATTCCCACAGCATGCAGATGGACTGCTGATACTTTGTTGGATTTTTAAGATGGTGAGGTGCTGCAGTCCTGAGTATGTCCTCCTTTGGATAAGATGCCTAGTAACCATGAACCTGTTTTAGTTTGCCATCCATTCCCTACTGCAGTATCACCAGCTTATCATTTTTAATGAAACATAGGCAATTTATTCTTCAAGGGCAGCAGGCAGTGAATTTGTAAATGAAATACTTAAATATAAATTTTTTTGCTAGCAGCAACCTTTTCATTAGTTACAGTCAGATCTCTTTAATGTGGAATTATTCAGATGACTTTTCCTTCTGCATAGACTGTGTATATTGACTGATATGGATGGGTTGTAATGATAGAAGTTAGAGTGGCCTTTTATGGTTGAAATGTTCTGAATTGGGCAGTTTTGGCATTATTGGTTCATATGTTTTGTTTCTTTACTTACTGGCTATAAATTTAAATCACACTTTAACAAGTGGTGGTGTATTATACAAGGGATATAATTTAATTATTATATATTATAATCTAATACAACCATGAAGATGAGTCAAAGAAATTTTGCATGGTCCTAAAAATGTGTGCAAGGGGTCTATGATTTGAAAACAGCCCAAAGGTAAACTTAATCTGCCACTGGCCAGATGCATTTTCTTTGAATGTGGGTTTCAATGCTGTTTCAATGAATGTGAGTTTCAAAGTCACAGAAGTTTTAATGTCAAGTCTGTTTTCATTGTGAGACTGTATTTCTTTGTTTAGCAAATGTCTATCAGAGTTGGTGCTGGAAAATTTGAAATAAAACTTTTAAATTAAATCCAAATATCTATAATCATTGCTATTTAAACTGTGAGCTTTGGCCAGCTAAGACCTGCATGCAATCAACTGAACGCATAAGTGAAGTTAAGTAAATTTTTATCTGCACTTTTTTCAAATAATACACGATTTAAATTAATTTGTTTGTGTTGCATTGAGCAATATCTAGCTGGAAGTTGTGACTCTGTTTTTTCAGTTAAGGCTTGTTAAAAAACCTGCATAGCCAGTGATAAGTGGGGGTAGTTTACGTCATTGTTATTCAGTTTCTGTCTTATACAAGTGGTACAGTGAATTATTTTCTCTTTAAACTGTGAGCTTTGGCCAGCTAAGACCTGCATGCAATCAACTGAATGCATAAGTGAAGTTAAGTAAATTTTTATCTGCACTTTTTTCAAATAATACACGATTTAAATTAATATGTTTGTGTTGCATTGAGCAATATCTATCTGGAAGTTGTGACTCTGTTTTTTCAGTTAAGGCTTGTTAAAAAAACTGCATAGCCAGTGATAAGTGGGGGTAGTTTACTTCATTGTTATTCAGTTTCTGTCTTATACAAGTGGTACAGTGAATTATTTTCTGTTTAAACTGTAAGCTTTGGCCAGCTAAGACCTGCATGCAATCAACTGAATGCATAAGTGAAGTTAAGTAAATTTTTATCTGCACTTTTTTCAAATAATACACGATTTAAATTAATTTGTTTGTGTTGCATTGAGCAATATCTAGCTGGAAGTTGTGACTCTCTTTTTTCAGTAGGTCCCCTCCCTCCCTGTTTTTGTTTTGGTGTTAATCTTGGTGGCTTTGAAACTGCCCGCCCCTCTTGTAAATTTGCACTTGGATACTCCTCCTGGGCCCATCTCATTTGTTCACTCAAAAAAAAAAATGTTATCTGCTTTTACTGTATTTGTGTTTCTTCCTACTTTATTTTGCTTTTGCATCATCTTAAAAGTACTCAATTGTATTTATTACTGCTTGGTGTAACTCATTCTAAGCCTTTTAGTTTAAGCACTTGGGCTTCAGACCAGTTGTTTTACATTAAGAAGGCTTGTGGTCTGCACTGTAGTGGCAGAACAGGTAGCCTACATCCTTCTAAGCTGGGAACTGCTGATTGAGGGCTCAGTGTCTGTTATTCTAAAAGTGTATTAGTTCTGGTTTAAGCACTTGGGCTTCAGGTCAGTTATTTTACATTAAGAAGGTTCGTGGTCTGCACTTTTGTGGGAGTAGAGGCTGGACTCTGCCCTTCTGAGCTGGGAATTTCTGGTTAATGGCTTATAGTGCCTGCATATCTGAACTGTTTCTTACTGAAATTGGTAAACCTTGTTTGCTGTAGCATAGACTAGATCCAGGCCTGCTGAATCTAGCTTTGTTTGTATGCTTGTTGTTGTTTGCTTGTTATTACCCTGAAACACTAATTCCACCTAAAACGCGGTTTTTCAGCACTTCTGTGGATCCTTAGTGATATCTGCATTGCTTACTGTACTTATTTCCTTGTTTCACTTGAAAGAAAGTTACTGTTTGTCGTTTTTGCATTTAAGTTACCTGTAACACATTGCATTTAAGTTACCTGGCACTTGCTCACTAAAGCAATTATATAAGTCAGCACTAAAAAATTAAAAGCACTACACCCTCACAAACTCCCCTTGAGTACCTTGTTCCCCATTGGCCCTTTTTTCAATTATAAAGGAATTCCCAATACTATTCTAGCATGTCCAAAGGTCAGTTGTCAATCTCCTCTCCGGTCAAGCTGGTGAATCTGGGAATCTTGAGGCAATGTTACAACTGCCTCATGTACACAGACAACCCTCTCCTCCTCCCAACAAATTCCAACACATGTGAGAGATGCAACCATATAGCCACACTGGAGGCTAAGCTCTCTCAACTCAGTACTGGCGTAACCAGTCAGGAGGAGAAGGAAACCACACTCACTACAATTCCAGTCTCACATAGACCTACCACGACAGCAAACCAAACACATAAACACACAAAACATACTGAGGCTCTAAATAAAAATCTGCCTAAGCAGCAGAGACCTCCAAAGCAGACACCCAAGCAACCGCTACCCCAAAACAAAACACGTGCAACACATAACTCACAAAGCCAGTGTGCTGAACAGTCACAGCCCTTAAGGTTAAACAACACATCTGATACACTTGTAATAGGTGACTCTATCGTCAGGCACACTGATGTCCCGCTCACCAGGCTGAACAAGGAGAAGGTCACGGTGAGCTGCCTGTCGGGCGCTAGGATCCGCCACATAACACAAGCACTCAGGTCACTCCAAGACAAGTACAAATCTGACTCAGTCATTGTCCATGCTGGTGTGAATGACCTGAGATGTACCTCCCTGGACTACATGAAAAGAGACATAGAGGAGCTCTCTGAGCATGTAGCCCAGGCCGGTATGACCCTGACCTGAGTAGCATCTTACCCTCACCAAGAATGATGCCACAATATGAAGACAAGATGATCAATTTCAACAATTGGCTTAAGTATTGGTGTCATTCAAAGGGGATCCAATGCCTGTCAGCCTGGGATGACATGCTCGACAAGCCACAATGCTTCGCTAGGGACGGCTTGCACCTGTCACCCCTGGGCTTTCGGATATTGGCAAAGGCTCTTGCTACCCCCGTAGTGCCTTTTTTAGGCAAGGCTCAAAAGACAAACCCACCTCCATAGGTATCACAAGGGATAAGAAACTAAGAGTAATGCTACTCAACGCCAGAAGTCTAAACCTCAAGATGCACGCACTTGAAACTCTACTTAGCATGGAGAATATTGATATCTGTGCAGTAACAGAAACCTGGTTCAAGGCTCTCGAGAGCACCCCAGCACTACCAGGTTATACCTCATACCATGCTTTTCGGCCCCAAAACTTGGACCGAACCACAAAAAGAGAGGGAGTATCAATATTCGTCAAAGATACCCACACCTCCAGGTTGGTGGCACAGCACAAAGCATCAGAGACTATCCATGTGCAACTAACAGTGGGTAAAACTGCCTTCCAGTTTATAGCCTGCTACAGACCACCCTCCCAAACCCAGGAACCCCACTCGGCCTTCCCGAGAACACTGGAAAATATGAAGGTCTCTCCAAACACCATTATATTGGACGACTTCAACTACCCAAACAGAGACTGGGAGCATTACTCTAGCTCCAACACCCTAGCCCAAAGGTTCCTAGAATTTATAAACTCAAATGCTATGGAACAACTTGTTACCACACCCACAAGAGTGGAAAACATAATGGACCTGATCATCACCAACATGGGGACTCTATACTCCAGACCAGAAGTGTATCCTTCACTGGTAAGATCAGACCATAAACTAATCTCACTGGATATTCACATCCTGACCCCACCCTCTGCCCAGAAAACCACAGTGAAAAACTTCTCTAAAGCAAATTTCACACTCCTCAAAACTGAGGTGGAATCCTTCAAAGCCCCCAGGCCTGTGGTAAATATGGCCCAGACCGCAGAATCCTTTATAAACGCATTATATGAACACCTTCAGGAATGCATGGATCATGCAATCCCGAATAAAACCAAGACCCAACCCTCCAAAGGCAGACATCCTGTCTGGTGGACCCCAGCCATAAACAAGCTATACAATAGAAGGAGGAAGCTACTACATGATAGAGCAAAATCCCAAAAAGGGAAGGCATCTCTGATCAGTATTAGCAAAAAACTACGGGCACTCATAAAATCGTCTAAGGCCAGCTTCGAGAGAAAAATTGCACAGGACACTAAGGATAATCACAAGGCTTTCTTTAGTTATGTTAGGAATCTGGGTGGGAATTCCCAGATATGCTCAGAATTAGTCCAAAATGACAAAAAATACACCGAACCCACAGACATTGCCAACATCCTAGTTGACAGGTTCAGTGCAAACTCCCCCCCCCCTCCCCACCAAAAGAGCAAATATCTATCCCAGCAGAGTGCTGCCCCCCTGACATCTCAGATGCTCAGGTAAGAGCCCTCTCCAAAGCAAAAACACAGCATCAATGGGACCAGACAGTGTCCCGGGCTGCGTCCTACATGAACTCCAAGAAGAGCTAAACCCAAACATAAAACTACTGTTCAATCTCAGCCTTACTACAGGAGAACTACCGAAAGAGTGGCGTGCAGCAACAGTGGTCCCTCTCCACAAAGGTGGTGCCTCAACGGATCCTGGAAACTATCGCCCCATAAGCCTGACTAGCTTGGTCTGCAAAGCTATGGAAAGGATCATTATGGACCTCATAAATAAAGATATTGGGGACCTACAGACACTGGATCCTACCCAGTTCAGCTTTGCTAAGGGCAGATCCTGCCTCTTAAACCTGGTCGATTTCTTTGAAACAGTCAACAAGGCCATTGATGAGGGGAAGGTGGTCCACACAACCTGGACCTTGCAAAAGCCTTTGATACAATACCCCACTCAGGCATTATAGATAAGCTCACCAGCTTAAATATAAACCCCTATGTCACTAGATGGGTTGAAAACTGGCTCAAGGACAGAACCCACATGGTTAGAATTGCTGGAGCCATGTCAGACTCCAAACCAGTTACAAGTGGCGTCCCACAAGGCTCAGTCCTGGGACTTCTCTTGTTCGGTATATATTTCTTGGAGGTACAGGCCAACAAAGAAGGACTGTGGCTGACCAAGTTCGCAGATGACTGCAAACTGGGCGCCATAGTCGACTCTTCAGCCGACACAAGCATCCTCCAAAAGGGCCTCATAGAAACAGATAACTGGTGCCAGAGCCATGGCCTCAAGCTAAACGCCAAAAAGTGTATAGTCATCCCCTTTGGCAAAAACAAAGTGCCCACAAATTACCACATAGGTGGTAATCCATTAAGTACGGAAGAAGTAATTAGGGACCTGGGGACCCAAGTTGATAGCAATCTCTCATTTGACAACCACGTGGCCAAAGTGGTTAGAAAAACATTTTATATAGCCCACCTAATCATGAAGGGATTCACATCTAGATTAGGGGAGGTCATTGTGCCTCTTTACTCATCCCTCATCAGGCCCATAATTGATTACAATGCCCCTTTTGGGATGTACCTTACCAGACACCTGCAGCAACTGGAAAGACCCCAAAAGTACCTCACCAAGAGGATCAAAGGGCTCAAACAGATGCCATATGCTGCCCGGTTAAAGAAACTCCAGCTCTACTCAGTGGCATGCCGCCTGCTCAGAGGCGATCTGTGCCTGATGTATAAAGCCATGTCCATCCCGGAATTAATGGACATGCTGCACCTCAGAAAATCCAAATCCCATTGAGCTACGTGCTTGAGAGACTTGAACCTCAGCACTGAAATTAATAGGACATGCTGGAGGGACAGATTCATAACTCAGAGGCTCCCTTCACTCTGAAATAAAATTCCAGTCCAGGTTAGGCAGAGTCCCTCATTGACTCTCTTCAAGAGGAATCTTGATGAGTGGATGGGAGATCGTAGGTTTACCCCGGGTATCACTTCTGTGTCACTGTTAGGCAGAGGCACAGTATACTAACCTCGAAAAAGGGCATAGCAAAATTAATTTAAAATGGGTGGTGAAAGCCAAACACACTCTGGCTAGGCTTATAAATGCCCTAGGGCAGATAGCCTAGTATGAACCTATGAACCTATGAACCTAAGTAAAGCAGAAAGCAGTATGCACACAGAGTTTTGAACAGTGTTTATGGGAACTGGGGAGAAACAGACAAATAATGGGACACTGGAATGGCTGCGTGGGGGCGGGGGGTTGACCTAAATGCAACATATGCATATCACCACCTGTTTGTTTACAAAAAACACTATATATATATATATATATATATATATATATATATATATATATATATATATATATATATATATATATATCTAGAGAGAGAGAGAGATACCTACATATAGCTATATATATATATATATATATATATATATATATATATATATATATATATATATATATATACATACGTCATTCGTTCTGTCAATCCTTCAGTTGTGAATGGCTTGAAAAACATATTGAATGTTGCAATTGTCAAATGTTTTGACAGAAGGAACATTGAGCGTGTGTTGTTAGGGTATGAGAAGATTTGAGATTTTTATGCTAAAACTTTCAGATATACTGAATGTTTTGGCAGGGCAGGAGTATTTATTTATTTATTTTACATTTGTTTACCGGGATAGTCTGACTAGATACATGTCCATTTTAGCGGAGGCCCAGGAAAAAAAGCTCCACATAGACAAACTTACATAGATTACACAGAAGTTGGCAAACAATTATAAAAACAAAGTGATTATATACAATGGCTTAATAGTGTTCCCTAGTAGGGACTCACAATTCTCATGGACAGACACAATTAAAAGTAAGAGACATTAGATTGGAAGCAGTGCTTGGTGACGTAGCTACAAGTTATGATAATTACAGAATATGCTTTCAGTTTATAACTTAATCAGGGTTGGTACATGGACATAGCCAATTCACTTTAAGATACTGTGTTAGGTTTTGTTAAGAGACTTTTGGAGGTATGTAGGGTTATATAGTTTGGCAACGAATTCCAGGTTTTGCCAGTGAAGTTGGCAAACAGGGATTCACCAGCAGAGTTATTAGCTTTGTGGGTTTGGACCAGTAGTTTATTGGCTGACCGTAGGGATCTTAGGTTGTTATATGGCTTAATAATATTTTTAAGAGAGGGGGTATCCTCAGGGTGGTACAAATGTTTGTGTGCTATTAAGGGTTGACTGAATTGAATAAAGCTGGGCAGTTCTAGCCACAAAAATGTATTGTTTCTATACAGTGATCCAAGCTTCTTATTGATGGTCTGTATGGTTTTGTTGACCTGTAGGTCAAATTTGAGATTGTCTATGATAACCCCTAGCAGTTTGGTGTGATGATCTGGGGAAATAGTGGTACCATTGTTAGATGTGACAGAGAATGAAAGTGTGGTAGATCTACTAGTGGGGTAGAAGTTTAGTTTTATTGGGGTTCAGAAGTAGGCGTTGGTTGGTGAGCCAGTTCTCGGTAGTGTTAAATGTATTTTGGGTTGAGGTTTGCAGTTCGGATGGGGAGGTGTTTGAGCAGATCAGAGTGGAATCATCTGCATATTGACTGCAGGCAGCTTTAGGTATAGCAGTGTGAAGGTTGTTGATAAAAATAGAGAAGAGTAGTGGACCTAGTATGGACCCTTGAGGGACACCAAGTGTGAGAGGTAGCTGGCTGGAGAGTTTGCCCTACCAGTCAGGTAGGACTGGAACCACTGGATAGCAGGCTTGTTGAGAGAAATAGATTTTTGTGAAAGAATGAGAAGTTCATGGTTGACCATGTCAAAGGCTTTTGATAGGTCAAGAAAGAGGGCGGAGGTTACCTATTGTCATTCCTGTTTTGGTTTATGGCAGTAGTAAAGGAAAGGAGGGCTGAGGTGGTGCTGTGGTATGGTCTGAAACCATGCTGGGAGTTGGATGGTAAGTTATTCTGTGTAAGGTATTGCATTAGTTGCTTGTGTATACATTTCTCCATTATTTTGGCTAGTGGGGAAAAAATGGCAGTGGGTCTATAGTTGGATATGTCTGAGGAGCTACCACCTTTATGGAGTGGGATGACGTGAGATATTTTCCAGAGGGAGGGGATAGCGTTATCAGATAAGGTTCTGTTGATGAGGATAGATATGGGATATGCAATGGCATCTGCAGCTATCTGTAGGTACACTGCAGGGAGGAGGTCAGCAGTGAGGGTGGTATGTTTTAGTTTTTTTTAGAAGTGTTTTGATAAAACTAGTGGAGATTGGTTGGATGCTAAATTTGGGGTGATTATTGGGTAGATTAGGCATGTGGTTTAAGTTAGAGGGGGTTAGTTGATTTGCTAGGGATTGGATTATTTCAGTGAAAAAGTTATTAAAGGCACTAGCAATGGTCTCTGGGGAACTATGGGTGTAGCTAGTCGGGGTTGGGGTGGTGGAATGACCTGGACAAAGTAGTTGATTTAAGCCTGCCCAGAACTTTTGAGGGTTGTTATGGTGTTTTTGTAAGAGATTTTGGTAGAAGCTTTTTTTATCCAGTAAAATAGATTTTTTTGCATCATTCCTGAATTGACAACATTTTAGATGGTCAAGTGGGGATTTAGTTGTTCTCCCGCTGGCCCAGGCTCTGTTTCTAGTTTTGATTTTAGCTTTGGTATTTTCCATTCTTCATCCTCGTAATAGTTATCCTTACTTCCTCCTTGCTAATCCGCTGCACTTCCTGATTCACTATCCACACATCATCCAACCTTCTCTCTCTCTCTCATTTTCTGCATTGTTCAGCCACTCAAAGTGCTCTTTCCATCTGCTCAACACACTCTCCTTGCTTGTGAGTACGTTTCCCTCACTATCCTTTATCACCCTTACCTACTGCACATCTTTCTCAGCTCGGTCCATCTGTTTAGCCAATTGGTAATGGTCCTTTTTCTCCCTCCTTAGTGTCCAACCTTTCATACAACTCTTCATATGCCTTATCCTTAGCCTTCACCACCTCTCTTTGCCATGCTCCTCAACTCCTTATACTCCTGTCTACTTTCTTCATCTCTCTCACACTCACACGTCTTCTTTGGCAACGTCTTTCTCCATATACTCTCCTGTACTTCCACATTCCACAACCATGTCTCCTTGTCCTCCTTCCTCTGTCCAGATGTCACACCAAGCACCTTTCTAGCCGTCTCCCTCATTATCTCTGCTGTAGTTGCCCAGCTATTCGATAACTCTTCACTGCCACCCACTGTCTGTCTTAAGTCTTGCCTGAACACCACCTCACAATTACCCTTTTTCAATCTCAAACATTTGATCCTTGGTTTGACTCTACTCCCACTAAATAGATTCGGAGATCAGTGTACACCCCCCCCCACAGTACCACCAAGTTAAACCATTAAGTCATCTGTAGCATAAAACTTTACATTATATCATTTGTGTACTATTTAAGGTATTGATAATGAGGAGGTTACTTTTGAATCACCAAGTCTGCCAGTCATCAAGCCATCCTCAGTTAGACTGATCTCATTTATTCCTCAGGGTTGGAGCTTTCATCTGGGTCAGTGTTCATAGCTGCCATGGTGATGGTGGGGTGTAATTCATGCAGCCATAGGGAGTCTTTTTGTTCTTTCATCAGCATCCTGGCAATGATAGTATTTTTATTGGCAAACACCACACCTTACTTGGGGAACTAGAGATCCATGATACCGCATAGGTTCACAGTGCCTTCCTCACATGGGTGCATACACTGGCATGCCCACTGTGCAGGGTACCACCACCCTGGTTGAATACACCTGCACACCCACTGAAGTGTACCACTGTTTTGGGATTTGGTGAGTCTAACGCCCATTTCTACGCCATGTCTGCAGCCTAGCACCTCTTCAGCTGGGTACCTGAGCAGGACACAGCTGTCTCCAGCCACATCCCCCTTGATGACCATGTCCGTCCTCCCCTGGCAGTGCCATCAAAACATAATTTCATGTAACCAAGGAAATAAATCAGGATTTGTACTGAACAGTGTAAAACATTTAGAGTGTGTAATACATTATATACTAAGCTCTAGTGAGTTAACATATAAGAGAAGGATTGGTCCTGAGGGCCACCCTGTCCGGCTAAAAGATAATGAAAGGCTCCACTGCCATGAGAGCCTGTAGTTTGAAATCCTTCGAGCTGAAGTGACTGCCAAAAGAGCATGTAGTTCTGAAAACCTTGTAGCTGAAGTGACTGCCAAAAGAAAGACAGTCTAACAAGAAAAAAGTTTTATATCTGCAGTAGCTGCTGGTTCAAAAGGAGGCAGGGTGAGTTTTTCCGGCACCAAATTGAGTTCTCATGCATGAGTCTGCGCTCTCCTGGGAGGCCTTAAATTTTTGGCCCCTCTGAGGTACTGCTTTAGCAGGGGATGAGAAAAGAGTGGAGGGTCTGTGTTGTAATGATCCAAGATGGCAGATGCATGGATTTTTATTGTAGAAAAATATAGGCCCTTGTGAAACATCTCAGTTAAGTATTGCAAAATCTGAGGAATATTGGGCTTTGCTGAGTCTATTCCTTGTGCTTGGTTCCAAGCACCAAATATCTTCCATTTATCAGCTTAAGATTGCAATAACACTAGGCCTGCTGGCCTCCAAAATGACGTCCATCACAGGTTTAGTGAGACATGTGATTGGTGAAATTAGTTGATTAGCCATGCTGCAAGATTCAGAGTTTGGAGCTGAGTGTGCAGAGTTTGATAGTTCTGCTGAGACAGTAGGTGAGCTGTTTGAGGCAAGTACCATGGAGGAATGTGTGACATATTCCTTAGACATGGGTACCAGTGTTGGCAAGGCCAGTCCGGAGCAATCAGAATCATTTTTGTTTTTTCCTGTCTGACTTTTAGTAAGACCTTGGAGAGTAGAGGCAGAGGGAGAAAGGCATAGACTGTTTATTCCAGCTGAAGGATAGAGCATCCACTTTCCATGCTTTTTTGTGATGAGTTCTTGTGCAGAATTTTTCCAAATGATAGTTTTGGGGAGAGGAAAATAGATCTATGTCTGGGCTCCACCATTTTTGTGTTAACATGCTGAAGACTTTGGGTTCCAGTTTCCATTTGTGCGTGTCCATAAGATTTCTGCTTCGGTTGTCTGCCAGAGTTTTTTGCTTTCTTGGCAGGAATTGATCGTGAACATGTAGTTGTTAAGTCAAGGTTGTGTTCCACAAGGCCATGGCTAGTCTGCAAAGGGGGCAGGAGTGGGTACCCCCCTGCTTGCTTATGTACCACATAACGGTAGTGTTTTCTGTCTTTATCAGTAGTTGTCCTGGATGAAGGAAGTCCTTGAAGGCTGTCAGAGCATTCTGTACAGCTAGCATTTCTTTCTAGGTTGATATGTAGATGCAATTGGTTTGGGCTCCATTTGCCCTGAATGCATCTCCCGGCCAGATGGGCCCCCCAAGCATAGTCTGATGCGTCTTATGTTAGGGTTTGGGTGGCATGGGGTAGAATGAATGACAGTCCCTTGTTTTGGTGACATGTGTCTGCCCACCAAAGGAACTCTTGTTGCAAGTAGGGAATGAGAGGAATTATTGTTTCTGGGCTGTGACAATGTAGACTCCATAAGGTTTTTAGGTACCATTGAAGTTTCCTCATATGCACTCTCGCATATGGAATTAGTAGAATGCAGGTTGCCATGAACCCCAAAGCCTGCAGAATTTGTCTTGCAGATAGCTGGGTTTTTGGTCCAATTTGTTTGAAGTATGTTGTCAATTGAATTATTTTGTCTGGCATGAGTTAAGCCATCTGAGCAGTTGTATTCAAGCTTGCACCGAGGTATTTATAGGACTAAGAAGGCAAAACCTACCTGTAATGTAACCAAATTGTTGTGGGTCAAGTTAATTGATTATCAATGTCTAGATTTATGATGTCAGAAATGATCCATTCCATGGCTTTATAAGCAAAGCTGCTTAGACTGATGGGTCTGTAATATCTGTGGGTCATGTTTGGAACCCCCCCTTATGTATGGGCATCATGCTGGCTGTTCTCCAGCCCTCAGGGATATAGCCTGTTGCAAAATTCATGTTAAATAGCTTTAATAGAGGTTGCAATAGGCTGTACTTATTGCTGATTTTTACGTTGTACGGTATATTATGAGGTGGAGGAGGAAGGATGACGATAGGCCTTGAGTTTGTGGTGTCAGTATTAGTTCCACCTTTGTTTAGGGTGATATTGAAGGCAAAACGCCCCATGGAAAAGACATATAATTCCTGCATGGATCTCTTTATAAGTACAGATATGGGGAAGGCGATGCTGTCTGTAGATAGTTTGAGGAAGGTAGGAGGTGGCTTGCCAGGTGTACTGTGGCAGGGTTTGAGTTAGAGGAGGAGTCACAGTCTGCAGACACGGGCATCTTTTGGACTTGCTGTGAAATACTATTCAAAAAACATTTATCAGCTTAGAAAGCGTTTACTAGACATTCCCATTTATCCCGAAGCTGCATATCAATTATTCTCCTGAGGTGTTACCTCTCCTTCAACCCCTGCGGTTACTGGGATTTACCTTTTATCATGCGTATCATTATTTAAAGAATTTTAAATGCCATTTAGTCTCAAGCTTCAGTGATGGACACCTGCTAGGCCACTTTCTACAGACACATAGGCATCCTCTTGACTTTGCTGTAATTTGCTGCTGTGAAGGACTTCTCAAAACCCATAAAGCAGCTTATCAAGCATTTTCTACATATTACCATTTAACTGAGCTGCAAATGCAAGACTTTCCAGAGGTGTTAGCTCTCCTTTAACCCCTACTGTGTTGAGTGGTTTGAAGTGAACAATAGCAAAATGTTCCTCCTTTCTTTACAGTTTTCTGTCTCCAGTCGAGTATTTCCACATGAAAGACTTCTCTCACCCTCCTAACTGACATCCTGGTATTCAACCCTTTGTGAGGCAGCTTGGCTTCATAATTGTCTGTCTCTGCTATTCAGTCCTATTTTGAGTAATCTTGGCTCTTTTGTTGTCTGTCTAAAGGTGAGTATTTAGACATGATAGACCTCTCTCACCTTCCTAAATGGCTTTGTGGTACCCAATCCTTTATGATTCACGTGGTGTTGATAGTTGTGTGTCTTGCCTTTAAAAAGGGTTGAATGTGTCCAAAAATTTAAGGACAGGTTTAAACTTCAATGCATCTAAATGTTTTTTTATTCTATCAGAGCACCGCCACCCACATTTAGACAGAGAGAAAGAGAAATAGAGAGAGACAGCTACACATATTTAGATATACCTTACTTGTAACACAAGTACCATATGTAATACGTTGCAAGATATGCTTGTCAAGAAATATGTATGAGATTTTTTTTTCTAACTGCCTCTGTTTGGGTATGCTGATTTATGAGCATTTATGTACGCATTCCATACTTGTGTGTATATCAGTATTTATGCATTTTCAAAGTGCCTACTGTAATAAATGTGTATGTATGTGTGTGTATGTCAGTGTGTGTATGTATGTACAATGTTAGTGGAAAGGCCTATATAGCGCAATAGTATTAGTGAAGAATAAGTGAGGTGAAAAAGAAGCAAGATGTATACGGTTGATAGGTTCAAGGGTGTGTGGTCAAATCAGACCAGGCAAGAGTTGACTATTCCTGTACAGCAAGGGTCACCCCTGTTGATAATGACCCGGCGATGATGTTGCTACCTGTAGGGGGGGTTAGCAAAGAATTTTTCCAGGACATTCGAATTTAGGAATTCACTTGCTCAACATTTACGGGTATTGGTAGATGAGGGGACGTTGCCGCTCCCGAGTGTGACAGTGTTTGGTTGTACCCCAATATTCTACATGGGTGCTTAGGATTTTCCCCTTCAACTTGCTGCAATGATGGATATGGTACATATTAATTGGTGGGCTGTGGTGGCCCCCCACTTAGGAGTGTGTTGCGGCCTTGCCCCCTGTAAAAAGTTTCAAATAGTGTTTTTGGTCAGTAGCTTTAGCAATTGTCACTTTGGGGGTTATGATTGTTGGTACATATGCTTTCGCCCACCTGTGGTGGAAGGGGGGTTATTACAGGAGGGATGACTGCTGGTGCTGGCGAAAAAATAATAATCTATAAAAATGTCAGATTGACTTAGTAAAAATACAGTCTGCATAATAGTTTCTGATCTATCTCTAAAATTGCTTCCGCGCTACACCACCACATGCGTATGTCTTTGAGGGTCCAGTACCACATCATGTTGCTCCCAAGATGTCTGTTTTTTACAGGTGCTCATAATTCTTTATGATAACTCCTGTACTGAAATTATGTCAAAACAATATTTCCTATTCTAGCAGTACAAACATGTGTATGTCCTGAATTACATGGCCCCCACATAGTATGTGTGTACACATTATCGGAAACACATACCTGCATGTGTTAATGTGCGTGCTGATGTGACATATGTCATTTTAATTTGACAACATGTCACCTTCTAGAACTATTCAGTAGGCAGGCATGATAAGGGATCAGTTGTAAAAAAGTGACTGCATACATATGGAATCATATCTCATTGACTGACTTTGTGAGCCTCGATAGTGTTTTGGCTGTAGCGTACACATGCTTTTGACACCTGGCCATGACCCATCTACTGTTGATAATAGTTTTTTGGACACATAGCCAGATTCTTACTACTGTGCGCAGTGTATAACTACAGACTTTGCCTGTTGCTGGTTTGTGAGTTTCTGATATTCCCTTTCAACCCTGGTTGCCAACAGCTAATGATTTTCATGTGTAGGAAGGCAGCCTGTATTAACTGTAAATTAAGAGACTGTGTTTTTGCGCTGAGAAAGCAGTGTGCTACTATAAGAATGACATCATTTGTCAGGGACATAAATGAAGAACGCTTGGTAACAGTATTCCTTTCAATTCTTTCAGTGTGGGTACTGTGATGGAACCGGATACATGCACAGTGCAGCAAGGCATGCAGATGGAAGGTGTGATGGAACCAGATACATGCACAGTGAAGCAAGGCATGCAGATGGAAGGTCAGTATTGTATTGAGTTGAGCTGCTTTCTCTATTTGAATGCTCATACTGTAACGGTCACAGTAGTCGGTTGATAACACCATGATCTGTGTTGGTTTAGGTGTCCCTCAGAGACCTCTCCAGGTGTGGATATGTGGCCATTCCTACGTGCACTGGTCATCGAGAAGAGCTGTAGAAATAGGAGCCAAAAATCTGTGGCAAAGTGAGTCCGAAATGCAGGTGTCATGGGTCGGGAAAAGAGGCTTGCAGTGGGATGGTCTGCTATGCTTGCTGCATGAGAAAAATGGCAGAGGTGAAAAACCAGATATCCTAGTACTGCATCTGGGAGGAAATGACCTGACCACATGCCCCCTTGTGGATCTGAAAGTAGAAATTAAGAAAATTTTGTGGAGACTGCTTACATGGTGGCCTAATCTACATATCGTATGGTCAGACATCATACAAAGGATGGATTGGAAGATTGCACGTAGCATTAAGGCCATTGATAAGACTGCACAATAGCTTCATGTGGGGACAGATGGAGCTGTGCAAAGGATCTGTGATTCACCATACTGCTATTAATGTTCGGCTGCCAGAGTTATACCGGTTTGACCATGTTTACCTTAGTGACAGTGGACTAGATATATTTATATGTCATTTGAGAGAGTCTGTAATATTTGTGGAAACAAAGGTGCTCAGTTGTCCTGGTTTGTAAATAAATGTGCTGACCATGCATGCAAGAAAATGTGTTTGACTGGTTAATTTAAGTGTTTGTCTGTAGTGACACAAGTAATCAGTCCATAGGTCAGTACACGGCAATGTGACATAGCCACAGGCTTGATAACACATGTAAAATAAATAAAAACACTTAATGTACTCTTGGGTCTGTCTCAGTTGTCATGGATAATGTGGTGGGGGCAAGGAAAGCTCTGTTGCCAGTTGAGGGGTGAAGATCAATATGTACCATGGGTATTGCATTGACCCTACTAATAACTTAGTACGGCATGGCATGTGTTGAACATTTAGTGACCAAGTGAGTGTATTGCTCTCACAAGAGCAGAAATCATTTGTATATGACACAATTAGCCTCAGTTTTTTGTATACCACGACTGTTGTGGATAGCACACCTACTATTTCTATCAATTTGAATATGCTTCATGGTAAATGGTGGACTACACATCCCCTATGTTTACAGCCAGTACTCGCTGATCATCGCTTTTGTTAGGGAAACAGAACACTGGAATCAATGCATCCAGACAACAGAGTTTCTGCATGGGCCTTTCCATTAGTATCTTGCGGCATTCAGTTGACTACGAAATCTGTCAAGAGCAACCCTGAATGTTGCTAACCAAATG
Source organism: Protopterus annectens (assembly GCF_019279795.1). Lineage (NCBI taxonomy): Eukaryota > Metazoa > Chordata > Ceratodontiformes > Protopteridae > Protopterus > Protopterus annectens. The sequence continues at coordinate 986,298,280 of NC_056727.1, forward strand.
GGTTAGATGGTGGTATATGTTGTTCTTGGACTAACAGTACTAGTTACGATGTTATTAACTCTGCTTGACAGGAAAGCAATGCTGCGAATACCTATAACGGTTGCTTTGGTTAACTATAGGGGAATGTCAGAGTACAGGTAAATGTCCTGATGCACGGTTGAGTAACTGTTTTTCCCTTCTTTTTGTGCACGGTTGAATGACAATTTCCTTCCTTTTTTTTTAATTGTGTTTTCTTGTGTTTGGCATGTACATCAAACTTGTTGAACTGGCATATGACATCACTGCATGCATTTCCACCCTTGCTGCCAACTCAGCCGTACATAAACGTTTGATGCTTACCATCACCGACTCTGTTCAGAAAAAGCAAGGTTTCCATACCCATTTACTGTCTCTGCCAGTCCATCATACACTCCATGAAGTTCCGTTTTTGTCAAACGTAATAAATTGATTATAGCAGCAGTACAAGGATATGACTATGTCCCCATCATCTTCTTAGTGTTAATTGTGCTTCATCTTCTCAGTGGTAATTGTGCTTCAAAGTTAAACTGATCATGTAACTATTTTTGTATTGTGCTGTGCAGTCAGTACATGTATTAGAAAAATTCAGAATTCACAGTGTAGATGAAGTCTACTTGTCTATGGTAAAACTTGAAGAGTATGTGAAACTGTAGTCACACGTTTCATCAGCTTACACATGTCATGTATCCCTGTTCATGCTTAAAATGTGGTATGCTTCCGCAGTGATTGAAATTGGGAAATGCCATGCATCTCTGCTCTGCTACTGGATTGATGTCATGTTTCACTGGACAATATGTTGCTTTCTGCACTTCACAGAATTATTTGGTGTGATGTTCGGGATGAATATGCACGGTCCAGTTCCTTTCAGTTTTGAACCCAAATATGCACCGGGAGAAAGAAGACCAAAATGACGCCGAGATAGCAGTGGAAGCAGTGATGTAGAAGCACATGAACAGAACACTGAGAGCATGACTTGGTGCACGTGTGAAAAGTGTGTTGTAATGAATACCCCACGTGAATGCTACTGCTGTGTATCGTCCCATCGCGCACGTACTAAAATTGCTCAGCTTGAACTCGCTGTTCAGCCAGTGTGCATCACTGATCGCACAGACTTTGAAACGGCGTGCCTAACGCCACTTGTACTGGAATTGATTCTGCGGTCAATGCACTATGTTACAAGGCAATCACGCAACATACAGTGGACCAATAGGTAAGGGAGAAGTGTCTGATTCAAAAGATGGTTGCTGTTACAGCACATAAATACTCACAGGTGATATTTACATGGTGCTATATCTTACCTTGCACTGTATGAACATTACTTTTTAGAACAACACCAATTATGTCAGGTTAACTTTCATAGCCAGAGAAAAGATGGTGACTTCCTTTCCAGCTATTATAGGTAAATGAGTAGTTTGTGGTAAGACATTGGTAACTTAGTGTAGAAAGGTGTAAAATTGATGCTGCAGTCGAACGTTGAGGTATTAGGGTCAGGTTGGAAAATATTATCCGTTATCTAGATTCCGGTGATATTGAAGAGTTGTATGTTGGCCAATGTTTGTTGCAGGTAGCCCACACAAACATGTCATAGTCCTAACTAGAAATGTGAACAGAATGGTTTGTGATACTTGTGATGAATTCATGATGAGGTTTAAGTTGCTATAATAGATGTTGTGATTTGACAGGTTGTACCTCATGGTGGCATACCGGGCTTATGTGCTATGGATTTTTGAAAATCAAAGACTGGGACGTGGGAACAGAGTTGTAATTCCGGCATGTGTAGTGTCATGCATACGACAAAAATTTACTGAAGACGACAACGAATATGTTGGTTTCCTGCCTTTTGAAGGGTTTTGGGTATACCCGGAGTAACTCACATACATTGGTGTAATGGAAGTTGAATGACTATTCAGTGTCTATAATGGACACCAGAGCATTATGTTTCTCTGCTATAAGGATGTCTGAAAGTGTAACATGTCATGTGCTTGCATATGGCAATAAAAGTTAGAATTCTTTGGAAAATGTTTTGACTTACGATTATTTGAAGCAGACTGTGTGAATAACAGATGTACTGGAAAGGTAAATATGGATTAGTCATATGTCTTTGTAAATATTGACTTTGGGTGTACTGCATGCAAGTTGTGCATTGTAGGTAATGTGTGGTATGCTTGATGGCAGTGTACGCAATAGAGCCAATTATGGTCCTGCCATACATCATGTCACCAACCTAGATATGGGTAATAATGCCTTATCAGACCATGGCTCTGGGTCATGACGAAACTAGTAATAGTTGAGACTGTGGACTTGTATAGCTGATACCTCCCTAAGTACACTGCTGTATTGAGTCAATGAAGTTCACTACTGATGGGAAATGTGTCCGTGTCCATAATGTCTCATTGGACATTACACATTCACTATAGACATAATGCAGACCCATTTTACGGTAGAGTGTACTGTGATCTACATCTCTGAGGTAAATTGAACATTTTCAATATGTTTCTGAAGTCAGGCACAAGTCGTGACAAGTGTAATATCATTGTTACATCTGTACTGGCATTGTATGATGACTCGATACTGCACTGCTGAGCATTTATCGCCGATTGACAGAAAGGGTTATGGGAGGTCGCGAAGTGTGATTGTCATCGCCTACTGTGATCTTGTCCTTGGTGTAATATGTGATTGCACACACAAGTCAATCATGGGTGACAGATAATGGATGTGAAAAATTGTAGACACAATGTGTAGTACAAACGTATTAACAATTCAGGGTGTGTGAGTGTGTTGTAATGGTCAGTCAGGCTGCTATAAATGATGGTCCTTTATATGCAGTCTAATAAAAAATTGCCAAGGCATTTAGTTACTCTGTGATTACGACCAAATCACTGAGATAGGCTTACTCCAGCTGTAAAACTAAAGCAGGATTACTGAAGGTAGTTAACTGAAGCCTATGGCTTTGAAGGGCTACTGTTCAAGAGCGAGCGATATGAAGTGGGCAGGTATACACACACACAGACTGACCAGCACAAAAGCAGTTGTGGTTTGTAACATTTTAAGTAGACCTTGTGGCGAGTACATGGCTGGGTGTATTCCATCCAAACTGTTATACATCCATAGTACATCTTACGTTTCTGTGAAGGTGTAGTCAGGGCCATTAAACATTTTTTGCATAAATGAGCTCATCTAACAATAAGTTTATATTTCTATTTATAGATAGATATATATTGCATTGCAGCACTGAAATATATATTGTTTAAAGTTCTTTGATGCAGCCAATATTTAGTGTATTACAGTACATTGGTGTGTAACTTTTCATTCAATAACTGCATGGATTTATAAATATATATATATTTTTTATTAGGTTAATCAGTACTCTCCGCAAGGATTTGACAGAATGCCACAGTGTTTGGCCTATGGCTGTCAGACCAGAAGAGGGCGCATGCCCGAAGGTATGTCATTCCACCAATTTCCGCAGAATGCACAACTGTGCACAGTGTGGGTGCGTCAATGTGGAACAGATGTTGGTGACATTCGAGAATTTGTTAAGGTGGAGATAGTGAGCAACCCCCCCAAAGCATTACCTGTGCTCTCGTCACTTTGAAGAAGACATGTTTGAGTTAGACTATCGATTTGAATTGATGCCAGATTCCATGAAACCATGTAGACCTTATCGTATATTGAAGGCCAATGCACTACCAACGCTGTTTGACTTTGCCCAAAAACACATACGGAATACTTTGGTGCAACGTATTGATCAGAATATGTGAAGAAAGGTATGTCTGCTTTTACAGTAACAACTACTATTAAAAGATGTCAGGACACTAGTGTCCAATGACCAGTATTGAGCAAGCAAGCTTAAAAACCCATTACCAGGCTTGTATATAGTCACTGTAAGGGTGATGTCACTTGTTAGTTACTTACTGAAGTTCATGTGAAATATCACAACATTATCTGTAGTGTAAAGACAGGTGGAGATACAGAGAAAATTCTTAACTAGAGGGGACAATATATTGGAATTAATCATCACAAATATGGGCACCCATTGTACCACACCCATTATCACTCCCTCTCTGGTCAGATCAGATCACAAACTGATAACCCTGGACGTCCTCACCTCTCCACCTCCCCCAGTCAAAGAAACCATCATCAAAAACCTTTCCAAAGCAAACTTCAAACTACTTGTGTCAGAAGTGGAAAGCTTCACTATTCCCTTGCAGAAGGATAATGATATCCAGGATGCAGAATCCTACAGCAAGGCACTCTATATGCATCTTCAGGATTGCATTGACCGTGCTATCCCAAATAAAACCAAGACTCCTTCCACAAGCAAGAAGAAACCAGTCTGGTGGACCCTGGCCATAAGCAAACTACACAATAAAAGGTGGAGACTTATACAAAAAAAGGCAAAATCTTAAGTAGAAAAATCATCCCTGATTAGCATTAGTAAGAAATTGAGGGCCCTTATCAAGTCAACTAAAGCAAATTTTGAAAAAAAAGTTGCCAAGGATGCCAAGGATAACCATAAGGCCTTCTATGGTTGCATCAAAAACCTAAATGGCAGCGCTCAGGTCTGTTCTGAGCTAGTACAAAATGGAACAAAATACACTGACCCCACTGACATTGCCAACATCTTGGCTGATTGGTTCAGTGCAAATTTCTCCCCCCACACCACCTACAGGGCCTATTACTATTCCAGGGGATTGTGTAACTCCAATTATTACTGATACATTGGTTAATAAGGCTCTATCTAAAGGTAAAAACACTGCCTCCAAGGGACCAGATGGTGTCCTGGGCTGTGTCATACGTGAGCTCCAAAATTAATTAACCCCGCATCTGAATACCCTGTTCAGTCTCAGCTTGTCGACAGGATATGTGCCCATAGAATGGCACACAGCAACAGTGGTTCTGCTGCACAAGGGTGGGCCCACAACTGACCCTGGGAACTACCGACCAATAAGCCTGACCAATCTGATCTGTAAGGCAATGGAGCGAATCATTATGGAACTTATAAATGGAGAGATTGGGAACCTCCAAACACTTGACACCACACAGTTTGGCTTCGTCAAGGGCAGATCATGCCTCCTGAACCTGTTGGACTTCTTTGAGACAGTTACTCAGGCTATAAATAAGGGAAAGGAGGTACACACAGCTTACCTTGACCTTGCTAAAGCATTTGACACCATTCCCCATTTGGGTATTATTGATAAACTCGCCAACCTGGGCATAAACCCTTACGTCACAAGATGGATCGCAAACTGGCTCTCAGACAGATCCCACAAAGTAAGAGTAGCAGGATCTATGTCCGAATCCAGACCAGTAATGAGCGGTGTGCCTCAGGGCTCTGTCCTGGGGCCCCTCTTGTTTGGCATATATTTCTCAGAAGTACAGGCAAGTACTGAAGGGCTGTGGCTGACCAAGTTTGCGGATGACTGCAAACTGGGTGCTATAATAGTATCCGGCTGACATGGATATCCTCCAGAAGGGCCTTAATGAGACTAATGCATGGTGTCAAAGCCATGATCTCAAGCTAAATGCTAAAAAATGCATAGTAATCTCCTTTGGAAAAAACAGAGTACCTGCGAACTACCACATAGGAGGTAACCCCCTGAAATCTGAAAAGTATTAAGGGATCTAGGGACCCAAGTAGATAGTCATCTTTCCTTTGATAACCATGTTGCCAAGGTGGTTAGAAAATCCTTCTTTGTGACCCATCTGATCATGAAAGGGTTTGCATCAAGATCTAAGGATGTAGTGGTGCCCCTCTACTCTTCCCTCATCAGACCCATTATTAAGTACAATGCACCAATTGGAATGTACCCGGCTAGGCATCTCCAGCAGCTGGAGAGACCACAGAGGAACCTCACTAAGAGGATTACTGGCCTCAAATAGTTGCCCTATGCAGCACGATTGAAAAAACTAAGTCTTTTCTTTGTTGCATACCACCTTCTCAGAGGCGATCTCTGTCTGACATAGAGAGCCAAGTCCAACCTAGAACTTTTGAACATGCTCCATCTTAGCAAAACCAAATCTACTCAGGCTACATGCTCTAGGGATGTAAACCTCAGCACAACAATGAATAGATCATGCTGAAGAGATAGATTCCCTTCGCAAAGACTTCCCTTGCTATGGAGCAAGGTCCTGATCTACATAAGACAGAGCTCCTCACTATCACTCTTCAAGAGGAACCTTGACGAGTGGATGGGTAACAAAGTTCACACCAGGGATCATACCAAGAGCTCTACTAGATAGAAGCCAAAGGTACTAGCTGCTAGATCAAGGGTCTAGGGAACTAACCAAAGGGGCGGTGAATACTGCACAACATGGCTGGGCTAATATATGCCTTTGGGCAGATAGCCCAGTACCTACCTATGAACCTATGAACTATTTGATTGTATTTGTGCTACATCAGTGATGTGCACAAATATTACTGTTGTACTTATATTTGAGACCTAAATGGTGTGCAGAAATGTTACTGTTGTAGATGCACTTGCAAGTGCATCAAGATCACTGGGTCAATTAAAGGTTACAGTGTAGTATATGAAGTTGTTCTCCTGTATTTTGTAGCTTGTGGAGGACCTGCTGTCAGAACCACAGCTCGTACAAGAACATTTGGAGGAGACAGCCAGAAGCAGTAATGTGCAGGTAAATCAAATCAGTTGCATCAGGCAAAAGTACAAAATGAGCCTATGCACTCCATTTTAAAAGTTTTGCAGAAAGGTTTATAAGTAAGGCATCAGTACAATGCATTATTACATTTGTACTGCAGTGATAGTGAGAAATTTCATAGCGAGAAATTTAATTAGTAGATAATTGGAAAATAGATATGTGACTGACTAGGGTACAGTTGACTAACAGTTGTACATCTGCGTGAGTATCAGTTAGACCCCACACCGGCATGGAAGTATGAGTAGTTAAATCTAAATAAAATGTGCATTTACAGGATGGATGTTCTGATGACCCAAAAGTTAAGGTGATAAGAGTCTTGTCACTAACACTTTCCTGTAATGGAATTTTGCAGTAGAGATGACTGAAACAGGAGGGTGTGTAGGACTCTTTTTGTGTGAAGAGCTCATGCCGAAGTAATGTGCATTAGAAAGGGGAAGTTGCACAATCCTGGATACAAATTCACACAACTTTGGAAAAAATTTTGAGTATGGCCCACTCTTTGGTAGAAGAGGGTACATAAACAGATGGCACTGACACATTCTACAAAACTAAACGGTGTGTATACATAAAAGGATAGCCATCCATACATCAATGTCTAACTCTTAATTGTTCTCCATTTGGATTAACAGCAGCATGCATCAGTATTTGAGCATGAGGATCGCTGTGAGGGAACACAGATGGACGTTACTGAGCAGAATACCAGTGTGTACATGGAGTCAGGCATACATCCTACTTATGCAAGTGATATGTACCAATTAGTACATCAGAGAAATAGCAGATGATATCAGTGTGCAGTGATTCCTTTTGGTTGTGAATCAGTAATCACCCTAGTCTCTTTCGGGTTTTCCAGTGGACTTTTGGATTACATCCCTTGGCACCTGGGGCCATCATTGTAGCACTTTTTCCATGGTCAGCTTGTCCCGGAAAACAGAGCAGACAGTATGCAAAAATTATGAAGGGATATGGCACGGACGAGTGTATCATAGCTGCATGTGTCCGATATATTTACCGTAGCAATTTCACAGGTGCGATTCTCTTGAAATTGTTGTGCTGGTAGGTCCCAATGTCAGTCTGAGGACATGGCAGACCACTGTATGGAAGCTTAAGTAGAAATTGTAAATCAGGTGTGATATGCAACCAGAAGTGCAGGTGTTTGAATGACCACGTTAGAAAGACTGAGACTCCGGACATCTATTATAAGGCTTAGTGTTTGTGATGTATTTGTAAATGGCCACCACAGCACAAGCATTACAAGCATGAATGCCCCTCAAGTTATTGTCACAGCACATCAATTCGTAACATGATTGTCATGATTCATTCCGACATACCTACACTGACCTGTGGCAGTGAAAAGGTTTTTTTTAGCCATGAAAATGCTGCAAGGCTGTTTATGTACTCAGCCTTATTGTGTATGCTAATTGTAATGTATGACAATCAGTTTTGAGATATACTGCTAAGGATGACTATACTATGTATTCTAAACAGGTGGAGATGGAACTTGGACCAGTCTGCACAGAGGTCATTGTGGACAACAGTGAGGTAATGATTAGTAGATTGAGAAAAACAGGTAAGTTGAAGAACAAGTCCTGTCAGACCCAAAATATGCTGACTGCAGTAAGTGTTGGAATACAGACAAATATACCAGAAGCTAGTAGTAACACATCTGAAGTAAAGTTGATCCAGAGCCATAATGTTGCTATTCAATTTCCAGAAATAGTAGTGCAAACATTTGTAGATCACAATTACAGTAAGGTGTCAAAATGCACACAGAAGAGAAATGCTTTGAAGCCAAGCACAGAAGAGGACATAGGTCATACTAATGCAGAGAGTGCGAGTAATCATCATTCAGTGGTACAAGTCTTGCATTGAAGCAGTGCAGGTCCAAGAAGAAAATGAGGGCAGCATGTGTAGTGACAACAGTAGTGAGGATTGTATGTCTGAAGGAAGTATAGCAAATATGGGTAATGAGAATCTGGAAGACCCAGACTGGGGAGAATCCTCAATAAGCATGTCTCAGTCTGAGGCAGATGATTCATTCCAGGAATTGTCAGAGGAGGAAGACATTGTTGGACAAAAAAAATTCATTGATTTTGAGGCATGCCTCGATAACTTGTTGATGAAACTTATATGTCCAGTGTGCAGGGCAGCAGCTTGTGAAATTTAGAAGAAGACCATACTTGGAACTTTTGCTTGTGTTAAAGTGTCCTGCTTTAATGGACATGAAATTGTAAGCTGGGAAATCCAACCACTGCTTGGTCGAATGCCAGCAGGCAACCTAATGAGTGCCGCCACAGTACTGTTCAGCGGTAGTACTCACACACATATATCAAGGTTTTGTGCCTACCTAGGTGTAGAATTCATTGGAAAGATGACATACTACAACATACAGAGACAAGATCTTTTCCCAGTTGTGAAATTCCATTGGCACGAGCAGCAGAAGGAGCTGTTGAAGGACGCTGAAGGGAGACTGATAAGGTTAGGTGGTGACGGACGCTGTGACAGTCCCGGATTTTCCACTAAGTACTGTACCTACAGTATGATGGATTTAGACACAGGATATATATACTGGATTTTGCTGTGGAGCAGGTCTGTGAAGGGGTGGCATCAGTGGGACTTGAGAAGATAAGTTTTGAGAGGTGCATGAGAAATTTAATTAGTAAGGGTGTGAGTATCGGAGTAGTAGCAACAGATAGGCATCGGGGTATAGCATCACTAATGCGTACTCAATTCACTGACATAGATCATCAGTTTGACATTTGGCACATGTGCAAAAGCATTTGAAAAAAAATTATGCTGGCTGCCAAACAGAAAGGACAAGAGGATTTACTGCCATGGTGCTGCAGTATTTGTAATCACTTGTGGTGGTGTACAGCAACGTGTGAGGGTGATCCAGTATTACTTATGGAAAAATGGTTGTCCCTGTCATGTCATGTGATTGACCAACACAGCTGGGGGGGTGCAACCAAATATGTGAAATGTCCACATGAAGTACCAGTCCCTCGTGGGACTGATAAGAAATGGCTAGAGGAAGGAGGGGAGTGCCACAGTGCACTGCATAAGATTGTAACTAACACATTGTTTATAAAAGATCTGAAGCAGACGACAAAGTTTTGTCATACTGGCAATCTGGATGTATTCCATGCATTGCTGTGTCATTACTGTCCAAAGTTAGAGCACTTTAGCTATGGAGGCATGAAAGCAAGAACAATGTTAGCTGTCTTGGACCACAATGCAAATCAAAATAGGGAGCATTTAGTTATTAGGTGCCCCTCTAGTCGCTCTGGGCCAGTTGGTGGAAAGAGATACAGAATAGTGTATCCCAAGGCCAAGCAGGAGTGGATAGCAAAGCCTATATTTGAAGGTAGGAAGTATGACTACATTTATGACCTCATGATGAATGTAGTGTCTGCCAAAACAGGTAGTCTGAGGGTGGATCCTATGCAAGTACCAGAGCTGCCCAGAAACATAGCTAGATCTGAGCGTCCAGAGAAAAATACTGTGATTGCACAGTTACAGTCCCGCTTCCACAGTAAGTCGTAAAGTACACGTAAAAAAAATTACATTTATGACTATTTACTAACTAACTGAGTCCAGGGTAAATTAAGGATAAGTTGCTTGTCATGTGCGTATGTGAAAAAGCCAAATTTTTAAGCAGTGCCATTGGTACATATTAAGTGCAAAAGAGTGTCAGATAGTCTGCGAGACTTTGACAGCAGCACCTATCTGACTACTGTCACTCAGTACAGAAAAAAATCCTGGTAGAAGGGTCACTATTGAAAATATGAGAAATGGTAGAATGCGTCAAGCTTCATATTTTTTTGGTAAATGAGACAGTCATGGTGAGGCAGTTACAGAAGTAGATGGTAACTCGTTTATGAAAGTTAAATGTAGCTGTTGGATGGGATGGGCCATTCAATTTGTGTCACATGCACTAAATTGTAGGTAGGGCAGTTATTTTAAGATAATGCGAGAAACAGTGTCAGTCTGCAAGACTGACATAAGTGAACAATCTGAATAGTGTCATTCAGTACAGTAACTAATGTAGGAAGAAGCATTACTAGTGATAATTTATGAAGTGGGTGAGTCCCTCCAGCTTTATATGTCCTTTGAAAGTGACAGAAGCTGATGTTAACTCATGTTTGAAAGTGTAATGTAGTTGGTGGATGTGATGGGACATTCCATTTGTGTCACTTGCACTGTATCAGCTGAAGTTAGTCTTGGTTTTCATCCACTTTTACCCGTTTTTACGGTTGAAGGCTTGTATCGCTTTGAACTTGGGTGGTATGGGTGAGAAAATAGGGACTGGCCTTAGCTAATGATATGCAACCTGTTATATTTCCGGTGACATGTCAGTGTATAGTAGCTGAAAATGAGCCGTCTGAGTGGGTATTAATATATACAGAGCAACAGGTGAGCCATGTAAAGTGTGTATGCATATAATGGTGTCATTTTTTCCAATGGTTCTCTCTCGTCTATGAGTTCTGGTGATTGAGAAAAGGTGATGTGAAAGTTGCGTGATCCATTTTCCGGTAATGGAATCTTTGCTGTCATGAACATTGCTGGAGAGAACCGTCCAAGTGACGATGGAAATGGTATTTGACATGGATGCCAGAATTACCGAGCTGACAGCAAACGTGGGTATCACAGGTGATTTTACAGCATGCAAGAAGTAAGGATTAAGTCATGCATAAGTGTTTTTATCTGTAACCTAACAGTATGTGTTATTGATGTGCATTTACAGGCGATGTGAATGTGGAGATCTCAACTGAAGAAATATAACCTGAATGAAGTGAAAGGATCGGCAGAGTACTCATGGTAAATATTGCACAAAGGAAATATTACAGCCAAGGTAAGTGTGATTACGTTCATAACGATAGCCCTTGAAGCAAAGATGACAGCTGATAAGCGAGTTTGAAAGGTAGACAATACTCATACTTGTTACTGAAAGGAACTGTCATGATAGTGTGTTATACATGAATGTTTTCTTTATGGTGAGGGAAGTATGTTGGAGCAAGAGTGGTATTGGTTCTAGGTTGCCATATTCAAAGTGGTTATAGTGCGAAGATAAAATGTATAGTGATAGCATTCAGGAATACCAGCTGGAACCGGTTTCAGCTCACTACACATTGCTGGACATGAACACTGCAGAGGCATGCTGTACCAAGGATGATGGACATTGAGACTGACCCATGAGAGGGATGGTTGTTAAAACTGTGTCTGTTGCATGATGCACTTGGAAAGGAGAGGGAATGGGAGGGTTCAATGGCAGTCAGTCGATTACATTATGTGGTGGTATAATAGAAACACTTAACAGTTGCAATGGTCATTGTCTGGTGACTTGACGGGCTTGACACACAGCTATGTTAGATGTTGTAAGGGAAGGGAAACTGATAGGTTATGGTCTGCTGACTTGAAAGCATGGTGGTGTGACACTATTATGAATGTCTGATGTGCAATTGGAAGGGAAGCGCAATGATCGGTGGATGGACTGATTGTAACATAAAAATGAGAGGCAGTGGTAGGTCAATGCTACTAATTAGTGGACATGCAGTTGATGAATTACTATGTGTTATCGCAAACATTCATGCACATAGTTAATTTAATTGGAAATCTTGTATCCTTATTTTGGCACACTGAATGCAGGCACACCCGTAGGATAAGTATATTGCTGGTTGTGCATGGTTTTGTGTGTTCAGGACTATTTCATATATGTAATTGCATCATTATTTTTGTTTTATACACTTTGGTATTACAGAGAGTCCGTTAGTTGCAGTAGTGCACTGAATTTGATCAGGTCATGCACAGGAATAAAGGAAAAAATCATACTAAGCAAAGACATTGGATGTATGTAGTATGTACTGTAAACCAAAAATAGATTGAGCTTATGTAACTAGCAGGAACCAATTTCCATAGACACTCTTGCACAGTCACTGAGAAGGCATTCATTGTTAGACATGAGCCTGATAAGCAAGTGGGTGGTGACATGGCACAGGAATCACAATGTTCAAAATCCTGTGTAGCAGTTATGCCCTCCTAACAGCGTTTATAGTCCCAGCCTTTGTACAGTGTGCTCCCTGTCACCTGTGCAGATGATGATGGCTGGTACCCTTGACACACTGTAACTTGTGTGAACATGTACTAATGTCTGATGCACAGTGTGAGACAGTGTAACATTATGCAGCAGCTTTTGTGTAGTGTGCTCCCTGTCACCTGTGCAGATGATGATGGCTGGCACACTTGACACACTGTAACTTGTGTGAACATGTACTAATGTCTGATGCACAGTGTGAGACAGTGTAACATTATGCAGCAGCCTTTGTACAGTGTGCTCCCTGTCACCTGTGCAGATGATGATAGCTGGTACCCTTGATACACTGTAACTTGTGTGAACATGTACTAAAAGTCTGATGCACAGTGAGACAGCGTAACATTATGCAGCAGACACACTGTTACTTGTGTGAACATGTACTAATGTCTGATGCACAGTGTGAGACAGCGTAACATTATGCAGCAGTCACACTGTAACTTGTGTGAACATGTACTAATGTCTGATGCACAGTGTGAGACAGCGTAACATTATGCAGCAGTCACACTGTAACTTGTGTGAACATGTACTAATGTCTGATGCACAGTGTGAGACAGCGTAACATTATGCAGCAGTCACACTGTAACTTGTGTGAACATGTACTAATGTCTGATGCACAGTGTGAGACAGCGTAACATTATGCAGCAGTCACACTGTAACGTGTGTGACATGTACTAATGTCTGATGCACAGTGTGAGACAGCGTAACATTATGCAGCAGTCACCAATTTGATGGCAAAGGGGTTTGTGTGATGCGATACATGTATTTTATGTATTTTAGGTATCCTTAAGTAATTTGTAGGGCCTACACACATTTACACAAAGGGGAGAGCGCTATGACATGTGCTTTTGGATCTCAGGTGGCAATATTTACGAGAACTTGGAGTAAGATGTGCAATATTGCCAAAAGGGCACACAGCACTGCCTGGTACAGTGACTTGTAATAACGTAGACAGGAAAATTATGGAGTCAAACTTGTCAGTCTGTATTCATGACACTGACTAGTATTACTCCGGTGTGCTTTACTGCCTGACTTGACAAGTTTAGTTACTACAACTGCAAATTGGATGCTGCAATCCTTATTTTAGTGAATGGTGTAAACCCTCTTACGTGATGTTTTCTGCGAACTGCACGTCTCTTTTGTTGTTTTAAAGATACCGAAGTCAAATTAGTAATGTGAAAAATATGAATAACTGTTTGGCTGAGTAGTGTCTACTGCCAATTAACAGCTCGATATATGACCAGTGTAGCAGTAAGATTTGAAATCTGCACAAAGAAAGGCAGGGAGGGCCTCAAAGTAAATTTACTAATATGGAAAAGGACTAAAGGATTGCTAAATAGTATCAGCTGAATTAGAGATGATCATATTAAGCTCCCAAAGTGCCTCAGGTATGTGCATTATGCAAGTGATACATACATGCAAAAAATTAATTAGTAGCCCGCCACCAAAAAAAAATGTCACTGCATGGAGTATAGAAAACAGTGAGTTTTTGGTACATGCTGTTGCTGTGCCAGCATCATAGACACAAGGTTGCAGTCTACTGTTTTACAGTCCTTCAAAATGTGTGATGATGCAAATGTCATTGAAAATACAGAAAAAACATGTCACTAGGCTGATGTTCCTCAAACAGATTGTAAAACAAACATAAGTTAACATAATAATGTCTTGTAGAAATAAGGAGGAAATAAAAAAGTGTACACAATGAAATAATCAAAAGTTATCCTCAACTGTTGTACGAAATTTAAATTGAAATTGTTTACATAAATCTTTCTGCTGCTGCCTAACAAATGATTCTGCAGGCAGAGGGGAAGACATTTGAAATGGCACTCCCTTCCTTTCAATTCTGAGCTGTCAGTTGCAGTGACAGTTTTCACCCCTCTGCAGTAGTGTGGGAGGAGGGGACTGTTAATTCATGCAGGACTACAAAAGAACATTTAGAACAAAGGCATCCAATTTAGCTACAGCTCTGTCTGCTGCTAGATAACTTCAAATTATACTGTAAAGCAAGCTCTGGTCTAAACACAAATGAGGGTGATTAGCAACAGAAAAGAAGCAGGCCTAACACAGAAGGAATACAAACTGACAATGTGTCACAGATTTCCCATTATATGTCAATGGCATGGGAATTCACTGTTACTTCCTTATGTCTGGCATGAGTCACAGAAAGGAGACTTGAAATGCTTTATGGGAAAGAAAAAGGCTCGAAGGAGAAGAAGATCACATTGATATAGCAAGCCCCGTCGGTAGCCATGTTGTGGTAAACTAGCTAAAATTACTAATAAAGCACTTAGAGTCAATTTTAGGTGTTAAAATAGGTCTGGAAACAAAGATAGACTGAAAAAAACATATTTTTTAGTTCTAGGGTGAAGTTTTCCTTTAATCTCAAAAACATACCCTGTGATGATATACTTGACTCACCTGTTCAGAGACTTCTATTCAGGCAAACCAGAAGAACACTGCCTATTATTTCCAGTTTATTGAGGCCTAAAGCTAAAAACAACAGAACTATCAGAGCCCAATTATTCAGGAAGCATTCTATCCAGTTCAGTTATGATAAATCGAGCAGATTTCTTTGTCTATTGAAAGAAGGAGAAACTGTGAGGATACAAATGGTGAAAGATTTTGACTGGATTGGTCAAGTAACAGGTATATGTACAGAGCCGAGATCCTACTTCATAGCATCTGAGGGTGTGGAGTACAGAAGAAATTGCAGGCATCTTCTTCCTGTACCGGATTCATTATTGCAGCATTGTTCCTGTGATACAGACTCTAGATCTCAGAGCAATCCAGACAATGTTCTTGTTCCAGAATGTGTCTTACCTTCTACTTCCATTCCTGATAGTGTTCCCAATATTCCCAAGGTTGAACAGTCATCAGAGGCAGCTTTATATCACACGATATGTTCGTACTTCCAGACTTAATGTGAAATAGACAGCAACTTGGACATAACTATATATACGTGTACCTAGTTCTGTATAACTGCATGACAGAAAAAGCTATTTGTATTATTTGCATGTCAACTGATATTTTTAGCATTGCCTGATTTATTTCTCAAAGAGGGAGGATGTAGAACATAGTGTGTGCTTTGTCCTTAAGGAGCATAGCAATGACTGAACATGCATATATAAACAGCAGGCATGTGCTATACCTGCCATTTTGAAAGTGCTGCCAGAAAGTGAGCATGTAAGAATGAATGTAGCTAAGTTGTATATAAGTTACCTGAGTTAAAGTTAATAAGTCTCAGCCGTGATGTTTGTGCATAATAAAGCTGCTTGAACAGAACCCACAAAGACTTGTTTATTACATCATGACTAGACGAGTGACAGCAATGTACTCTTGTTACAAAGACTTTGGGACAATTACTTTTGGACCTTTCATAATGATACCTTTGTCAGACAAAATCTCATCTCTGTGCGGAAAATAAGGTTGTACTTCTTGAGGTAAACTAGATTTCTTTGCAGCCATCCTTGATCAATAAAGTGGTTGAGACTTTGTAAAAGTGGGTCTGTGGCTGTGTGATCTCTCAACTCATCAAGAGGTGTGGAAGAAAAATTTCTCACTTCCATGACTTCAAAATCAAGGTTCTCATTCTCATGCTGTTCTGTTGTGTTTCTGTGTGATCTGGATAATGTATCAGCAAGATAAAGAAGTTTGCCTTTCTTGTAGACAAGAGTGAAGTTATACTATTGCAGTCTCAGCATCATACATTGCAATATGGCAGGAGCTGAATGCATAGGCTTTCTCAGGATAGTGACTAGAGGTTGGTGGTCTGTTTCAATATGGATAGGTCTACCATAAACATAATCATAGAACTTCGAACATGCAAACACAATTGCCAAAAGCTCTTTCTCCATCTGAGCATACTGCATCTCAGTTTGGGTAAGACTTCTCGATGCATAGGCAATAGGTTGATCTTCTTACAGAATGACTGCACCAGACCAAATTTCAAAGAAACTGGCTTGTGAACATTATAGTATCTGAGAGTCGGTGGGCTAACAATTTTCTGTTTCAGGGCATCAAATACACTTTGGTGTTGCTCTAACCAAGACCATGATACATCTTTACATGTCAGCTCCCTAAGCATTGCTGAAAGTTGGCTTAAATCTGGAATAAACTTGCCTAGATAATTAACCACGCCAAGAAAAGTTGCAGGGCTTGAACATTGTCTGGAGCTGGCATCTTGAGAATGGCTGTTTGTTTTGAAGGGTCTGGTCATAAGCTTGAACTGGTAAATAAATGACAACATAAGTAACCTCTTATAGACCGAACTTGCATTTATGTGGATTGAGCTTAAGATTCACTTGAAGTGCCCTTTCCAGAACTTTTCTGAGATTTCTGTCATGCTTAGCTTCACCATGACCTTCTACTAGTATGTCATCTTCTATAATATACAGGATTCCCAGAAAAAGTTGCTCCATTGCATGTTGAAAGACTTCATTTGCAGAATTTATTCCAAATGGCATTCTGAAAAATCTGTATCTGCCAGAGTACATACAGATGTCCTCCCGTGGTTGCTTTGTCAATTGCCTTCCCAGTTTGTTTTCCCAATCTTTTTAACTTCCTCTGGTTGAACAATATAGTATCATACAATATTTTATATGCCTTATTTATCATCCCTTTTAAAAATGCAGCTTCTGTTCTAGACATGACTAAAAACTCAACTAGAGCTGGTCTTTCACTTAGCATCCCCCTTATCCCCTTTGCTTTACCTGTACTCTATCAATCCCTGGCAAGAAAGGCAGCCACTAATTTGCATCCAAACTTCTTCTTGGCCTCAACCCAATTGATTACTTTTCCCTCTCAAGATATTTTTCCTAGTATCTTGGTTTCTTGGACAATTTTCTCCAGTAAATTCCAGTTTCTCTTGCGTAGTTTCTATACCACTACTTGCAGTCAATCTCTATTGGCAAAATCTCTATTCACCATTCCCATGTTGTATTAGTTATAAGAACACCTTCTGCTATTTTATGAATATAAAAGTCTGTATGGTTGTTGTTATTCTCCTTAAGGATTTGCATCCAAAAGCCAACTCTCTCATTATTTAACAAAATTCCCCCCATTCATCATCATCATCATCATCATCATCATCCATTTCCACTTTGATTTATATTTTTTTGCTTACGTTATGTATATGAGCCTTAACTGCATAGCTCTAAAATAGCCATTCAAGTCATGCAATCCTAAAATGCCTTGGGGAGGGTCAGCTTATCCCACTTAACTCTTACCATTATCCCTTCAATTCTTTGTTAATTATTGATCACAACTTCTCCATTGGTTGATAAAAATATGCCTGACCTGTATGTAAAACTAAAGGGACTTAAAAAACATTTTTGCTGCTTGTATCATGCTATACATATCCATAATCAAGAGCTTCCAAGTTTCTCAGTTTTCTCTATTATATTTGGTTTCATCTCATCCCCCATGTCCTTAGCTGCCATAACAGAATTATTTTTAATCCATACACTTAAATACTTCATTTTATCATGTTCCTATAAATATGGGTATTACTGAACCAACTAATATGTAGATATATAGTCTACCACAATAGTGGGCGGCCATGGTGGTGCAGCGGTTAGTGTTGTTGCCTCACAGCAAGAGGTTCTCCAGTTTGATTCTTGGCTGGGGTGCCTTCTGTGCTGAGTCTGCATGTTCTCCCTGTGGTCACGTGGGTTTCCTCCGGGTGCTCCGGTTTCCTCCCACATCCCAAAGACATGCTGTAGGTGGATTGGACACTCTAAATTGGCCCTAGGTGTGAGTGTGTGTGTGTGTGTGTGTGTGCCTTCTGTGGAAGGTTGGGCGCCGGGCTGGCAACTAAACACTGTAAAACTCCACTGCCAATCATGAGTGGACAGATGATCCACTGTGGCGACCCCTAACCAGGAAAAGCCGAAAGAAGAAGTCTACCACAATAGTCTTTTTTATCTGCATTAATTTTATATCCCAAAAAGATATGGAACTCTCTTAAAATGGTCTACCACACTGAAATGTCCTTTCTCAATTTACCCAGTACAAAATAATATCATCTACAAATAAAGCTAACTTTTCTTCATTACCCTACCAGTTACATACTTTAATATAATGCATAAGTCCCTTACTTTCCTTGCCAAATTTGTCTAAATATAAAGAAAATAACAAAAGGGAAAGAGGGCACTCCTAGCTGGTTTCTTTGCTCAACACAACTTGTTAGAAAGGAACCTTCTCACCTTAATTTTTGCCTGTGACCCTTCATATATTCTCCTATTAACCCTATTATTCTATTAAAGAATGCAAATGCTTCCATTACCCTACTCATAAAAGCCTGACTGACTCTATCAAATGCTTTCTCTGCATCAAGACCCACCAACAATAGCAGTATTTTCTTGTATACTGCTTCCTCTGATGCATCATTACTCTATTAGTGATGTCAAATGTTTGTCTCCCCTCCATAAAACCATATTGATCCATATTATATCAATTTGGCAACACACTAGCCATTCTCTTATTTAGTATTGATATAAGCTCTTTATAATCATGGTTTAAAATTAAAATGGGTCTATGAAGCTAGATCTGAAGGTCTTTGGGTAATACAGTCAACACAGCTTTCTTCCAAAATGTTGGGGGTTTCCCTCCTTTTAAATTACTGTTAAACAAGCCCTTCCTGATCTTTATTACTTTCTTCCCTCCTAACATCCAAACTTCTGTGGGAATACCATCTGTTCCTGGAGACTTCCCTGTTGATTAATGATCCATCACCATTTTTATCTCATCTCTTCTTAGCTTGACTATTAATTGTTGATCCTCATCTTCTTCCAATCTTGACATGGTTAAGTCTTCCATAAACATTTCAGTTTGTGCTGTTTCTTGGTTTCTACTTTCCCCTACTCGACACAAATTTTCATAAACCTTCTGAAATATCTCTAATATCTCTATAGGATCTCTGTTTATTTTTGTTGTTATAGACTTCCTAAATTTGGCAACATTCATTTCTAATTTCTGTTGCTTAAGTCATTGTGCTAAAAGTTTTTGTACTTTGGGGTCGTTCTCAAAAACTGATTGCTTTAACAGCAACTTTTCTAAACTCATGCATATTATCTAAATACTCCCTTATTTTCCTATTAGCACTCTGTTGATGCTTCTCTTCTTGTTCCTTTATTCTGCAATATTTTTGCCTTTGTTAGCCACTCAAAATAATTCCTATTACTTCTTTTCCATATCTTTTTCTCTTTCATTTCTTTCCTATTTTTAAAATCCATTTTTATTTTATCCTACTCACTAGCTATCCCTTCTGAAGAAACTTATATCTTCTCTAATAACTCTCAAATAATGTCCACTACCCATTCCTTAAATTCCTCTCTTTTAACATGCAGGTGGAAAAATGCCAGCATCTCATTGGATGATAGATGTTACAGCCTGGTTCCCTGTTACACTGATTGTCATCCTTTCTTTTCTTATCTCTGTTCCCCTCCCAGATGTATAACCCCCCCAAAAAAAACAGGTATCATGCTTTTGGTAAACATTAATGTTTAACCCAAAGAAGAAGTACACTGGCTACCTTTAAATGAATAAATAAATAATAAGTAAGTAAATAAATAAAAATAAATAAAGAAAGAAATAAACAAATAAATAAAAAAACTAAATTATGCACTGTTCTGTTAAATACATTAAAATGTTAAGACTTTCATGGAAACTACCACTTCTGATTAATTTCCCAAAAGTTCAGACTTTAATTTTTGCTGAACTGCTTGTCACTTGCTCAAAACTCCCAAGATTGCTTGCACCTACAGGCAGCTGGTCTCTAAGTAAAAGCATTCAGCAAAGGGGAGGGGGATCAGCTAACAACTTTTTTTTTTACTGAATACATTTTTATTGATTTTCAGAAATATAAACATATATACAGTATGTATATCAAAGAAATATTTACATAGTCAAAGCCTAAAGTGGAGAAACAATTCCAAAAACAAACATTACAAAACCAACTATTTACATAGGATGTCTATATCTGAAAAAACTTTGTTTTCTTGAATGCATCTTTAAATAAGATTATAATTTATTGCAGTCTTCTGTTTCCAGCACTTGATTTACTTTCTGCCAGGCATTGCTTAAGGAAGTAGGTTGTTCTATTCTTTCCTTGATTTTTTCAATTCCAGCTGTTAGACTGATAAAACCATATTCTTGAAATGTTTAAAATTGGGAGGAGTTACAGCTTTCCAGTTCTGTGTAATATTTTTCCTTGCAATAGCAAGGAGAGTCCACAAAATTGCATATTTTTGCCTTGGAACACAAGACGGTACAGATGTATTCAACAAAACTAGATATTTTGTAAGCTGGAACTTATCTGTGAAGTGCCTGTAACAAATAGTTAATACTTTCCCAATATTGATTAAGTAAAAGGTATTCATAAAACATGTGTTGCCAGTTGGCTATTGTTTGTGATTTATACCTCCATCTATTTTCTTTATTATATATTGTACCTCCAACATATATTTTCTTTATTATATATATTAATTTTAATTTGTGTGGTGTTAAGTATATAAATTGCCATGTGAAAAGATGCCAATATAGTGATAGAGGTGTTAGTTTTGGAGATGTAAGAATTATTTTTTTATCTTTATCGTCTGGCATTTTACCATTAACTGTTTCATAGTATTTCCATATATTTTGTTTATTATGAATAAACTCTTGTTTCTTTAACTAATTTGTAAAATACTGATAAAATTCATTTCCCATTTGTGGGAAATTCCATCAGCATTATTAACTGCTCTGTGAACTTAGGAACCTTTTCCCTAACAGACTTCTGCATTATTGCCTGTTGGTTTAAAACTGTCTTAATCCCTGCAGTGTTAACCACATGTTATTTTCAAGGTTGAACTCACTAATAATTTGCTATGTCATTAGTAGTTTATTAATGTTTAGCAAATGATGCCAGTAAATTAGACCATTCTTACTAAGTGTTTTAACTGCTACTGAGTCCTGAGTTATAATATTATTTTATGTATATGCTACTGGGAATATGAAAAAAGACCATGCTTTTATATCTGTATTTTTGTTTACAAAATGCATAAAAGACTTTAGGGTATTAATAATGTATTTAGAATTTATATTTTTGTGTTTCTCTCTTGCCATATATCCCTTCAATAACCAAAGTAAGCTATTCACTACTATTTCCATATGTTTATTTATTGAATCCTGAGTGTTTTTAACCAGATTTTTTCACTTACTAGTTTTCATTTGGAAGTATATTTTAACCATAGAGAAACTGTTTTTAAAGCTGATGATTGTATATACCCTTCTAAATCTGGTAAATCTGTTCCACCTTCTTCCCATTTGTCAAAATGATGTCTTAGGGCAACTCTAGATTTTTTTAGGGTAACATAAGAATTTCATTATTAACCCTTCAAATTGTTTTAAATATGATTTAGGTGGAGGTAGCAAGCAAGCTTGTATAAAATACAGAATTTTCGGGAATATAATCATTTTAATTATATATAGTATTTTCTCCATGGTAAAAAATAGCTTATTCCATTTTGTATGAGTTTTTTGATATTATCCAAAATCTCTTTATAGTTTAGTTGCACTGTTGTATCAATGTCATTTGTAATTTCAAATCCTAAGTATTTGATTGTATCATTTCTAGATAAATATTTATGATTTTTTTATTTAATGCTTCTTTGTTCATATTTATTAGTAACATATTGGGTTTTATTTTCATTAAATGGTAGTTCAGAAATATTCATAAACTGTTTTGTTGCTTTCCATAGTTTTTTAATGTTTTATTATCTTCTTTTAAAGTCAATAAAATGTTGTCTGCAAATAGTTAAATCTTTAACTCAAGGTCAGTATCTAGTTGAATTCCTTGAATGTTTGGGTTTGCACAAATGAAATTTGCTAATGGTTCTATTACTAATGCAAATAACAAAGAAGAAAGTGGATAACCCTGTTTTGTACCTTTTGTAATGGTAATACGCTCCGACAAAAAGAATCCTATTTTTATGTACATCGAATATTTATCATGTAGAGACCTTATTAGTGAGGTAAAATTTTTCGAAAAACCATACTCCACCAGTGCAAGCCAAAGGTAATCCCAATTCTTGGAATCGAATGCACTGTTAATATCTAAGCAAATGACGTTCATTTGATTTTTTGTTTTGTTTATGAAATCAATAAGGTACAAAATTCTTTATATTGTCATATGTATTTTTGTTTTTAATGACTCCTGTTTGATCGTTCTCTATCAATATCAGCAATATTTGTTTTTTTTTCTGTTTGTATGAACTATCATAAATATTTTATAATCTTTATTTAATAAACTTATGGGTCTGTATGAGGTACACTCAGAAGGTTTTTTATATTGTTTCAAAATTGGTGATACTTGAGTATATTTCCAAGAAGGAGGGCATTTATTACCTTCTTTAACTGATGTGAACACACTTAGTAATAGATTTAATGCATTATTAGATAGTAGTTTAAACATCTCTGGTGTCATATTATCATTACCCGGGGCTTTGTTTAATTTTAGTTTCTTGATTTGCACTTTAATTTCTGTCAGAGTTATATCGAGCTATTATTTTTCTGTGTTCATCTGATAATCTTACTCTTATATTTTCCTTAAGGAATTTTCTAAGTGCTTCACTTGATTCTACTTTTTTTTCTTGACTACTGAGTTTGTTAAAATGCACTATAAAGGCTTCTAGAATTACTTCTAAGTTTGATACTTTTCTTTTTTGTCTATATTGTATATTTCTTTTATCTGATTTGCCTTTATTATTCTTTTTGTCCTATTAGCTAGTCTCCTTTGCTTTTTTGGATTCATAGAGTCAATGCATAGTTTGATCTTCTCTAGATTAATCATTGTTTTGTGGTTTAATATCTCTAGGTATGTTTTGTTGAGGTCTTCTAATTCCTTTTCTGAAGCTAAGTTGCCTTTATGAATATCTAATTTAATTTTGTCTATTTTAGTTTGTTGTTCTGCCAGTTCTTTATTCCAATGATTTTGTCTGTTTTTATAGCAGGCTACTGCCTTCCCATATAAATACGCTTTCATTGCATTTTATATATATATATATATATATATATATATATATATATATATATATATATATCTGCTACCTCATCTGCAAGGCTTAAATCTAGAAATGTTTGCATCTCTGCAGTATAGTATTGTTTAAGCTCTTTAAGGTTCGTTCTATAGGCTGGAATTCTTATGACTGTATGTTTTCTCTTAAAGTTAAAATCTATTTCTAAAGTTATTACATTATGGTCTGAGAAGGGGCAGGTGATTGTTTTGACTGCTTATTTTTGTGGTAAGATCTTTTGTTATATACACTCTATCTATTCTGGAAAAGGTGTTATGTCTATGTGAGTAATGTGTGAATATCAATGAATCTTGTTCAGGATGGGTGGCGAAAGCCAGGGTACATTTTTGGCTAGGCTTGTATAGGCCCTAGGGCCAATAGCCTAGTACCTACCTATGAACCTATGAACCTATGAACCATATGTGTTAATGTCCACATTAAGTTATATGAGTCAGTAAACTCTGTAAGTAATTTTGATAGTGGAGATTTCTTGCATGTATTTTTAGCATTTCTGTTCTCTTCTTTCATTGTACAATTAAAATCTCCAGCAATTGTTGTATTACCTCTTTAATGTTGTATTATTTTCTCTAAATGTTGTTTGGCTGCCCTGACACCCAGTCCTGGTATCTAATAGTTGTATAGTTGTACAGGGTATAAGCCAAATCATTTATTAATATTGACACTAAACAAAACATTCCTGAGTTATCATTGCCTGTATTTATGATCTTGGGCATCAAGGTAGTCTTTCTCAACAATATTGCTACACCTCTCTGCTTTTTATTATATTATGAACTTGCTAGTAATGTGTAATTATGCACATTAATCTTATTAATATCTTGCTGTATAAGATGTGTTTCTTGTAAAAATACCACTTATGCTTTACATATCTTAAGATATCTTTGTAAGCTTCCTCTTTTACAGCTGTTATTTAAGCCATTGACATTGATATAAATGCATTTCACAGTTGGACTAACTATACCTTTGTATTTAACCAGTGTCCTGCTTTTGTGTTTGTACATAACCTTGTATGTGTGCTGAAACGTTTTTACCATTCATTCCATATATGTTATAAATGCATTGCATAGACATCCATTTAAAAGGTACAAATAAAAATTGTCTGCATAAAAAGTGGTTTTCAAAATATAAACAACCAATCATTCCCTTCATGGGAGAAGACATCCCATCCTTGAATAGGTTTACCATTCAAGTGATCCCTCTTATCCCTATTCAGCATCTTCCCTCAGCTTTCCCCACAACAAATATAACTAAAAGCATCAAATTCTTATTGCTTGTGTGCTATCAAACTTCAAGTATTGAGCTGTATAATATTCAATGAAACACTATTACAGAGATTTTTATATGATATTACTGTCTGTAGTTAAATAAAATAGTATAACTAACTTTAAATACAGCTTTGTTCTAGTATATACATCTTATATTTTATCTCACTGTGTTATTTAATGTCCTTCAACCAACATCTGTTTTCAGTATAACAGTATATATTGTAAAGTGTCAATATTTTCTTTAGATAACGCTTTATTATCAATGCATTTCTTGCTTCATTTATCACAATTGTATACATATATCCCTTTGCCCATATGTATATTTCTAAGTAACCATTTTATTTTTAGTGTTTCTTTACACCAGATTTAATATACAACTAAGATGACTGTTAGTATTTGTTGCAAACCCTATGTGTATACAGTCCAAGTAGGTTCATATTTCCTACTGTTAAGACAACAGAGCCTTATGAAACTTCATTTGTTTCAACATCCAGTCAGGTTAATGAAAACATTGTTATTGTTGATATAAACTGTAGATTTTAATATATAATAATATTTTGGCTTCTAATGTAATCTCTATGTATAAAATAAACAACACTTTTATATAGTACATTCATCTGCTGAGTTGAATTTTTTACATGTTTAGATTTAGGTCTGTTTGTATTCATATTATAGGCTTTCATAATGTTCTTGTTTAATAGATAAGTAGTTATATGCAATTTTTGTGATATTTTATACTTTAGATAGTATCAGCAATTAATATGAATTTATTAAGGCTTCATCTGATTCACGTAATCTCTTACTTTTAACTGTATTGTACCTTGTTTTTCTCAATGAAGCACAATAGAATCCTAAGCATTTCATAACTAGTATATTAAACATATCAGTATTGCCATATGTCTTGTTTAACAATTGAACTTAATCTATTCATCTTCATAGTTAATGACTAACTGTGGACTGACATCAGACTTGTTCATGTTTATCACAAGTGTCATTTCTTATTTACCAGTCTTGTTAAGCATGCTGATTCTTATACTTTCATGACATTTATATCCTACTATACTAGTTCTTTATTACATTTGGTTCAGCTTCTTACTGAATACATTTGTGTAGATATTTATTTATTTATTGGTTTCTTAGCTGTTAAATTATTATGACTTTTTTGTTATAAGTAATCATACTTTCTTTTATAGCTATGTGTCCTAGTATGCATACATCATGTTTACTTCAGTTGCTTCTATCTTATTCTGATGTAATTTTCTTTACATATATTATAGTACTTTTGTGGTAATTTCTCTTATTTCCTTTTAGAACTATTACATCCATGCTATGTATATGTACATACTTAATAATGTTTTGAAGCACTTGTATTTTGGTGAAAATATGTACTTGTCACTTTAAAAGCCTTTTGACTTAAGTTAAGCCCCATACTGTTTTGCTTCAAGTGCTAGTCACTCTCTGTAATCAAGTACTTTAATTTTTGTCCGTTTGCGAATATGCAAACAACTCTAATGTACTCTAACAGCTTTTTTTATTGTAATGCTCGAGATGGATTAAAAACATATTTTACCAGCTCATGGCTTTGGCAGGAAAACAGAAAACTATAAGTGAAGCTTTTAAAGTTCTAGAATAGGCCATGAGCTTAGAGAGCAGTTTACTTTCAGTTTCTTCTAATTCATTTAAAACGACTGCTAGCACCAACTGCACCACAGAAAAGTGCCCCAAACAACATTTTTAATATTAATAGCACTCTTTTAACTATTAGTACATAGTTTACAAAGGAACAAATCATAAACATTTAGTTTTTAAAGTTATATAAAGTTATAACTAAACTTAAACCCACCAAATTAGCAGCAGACAGCCTCCCAAGTGAATACCTACAAATCGCAGCTGATGCTCTGGCCTACCCAGTATCCATCTTGATTAACCGATCTCTGTCAGAAAGTTACGTTCCCACACTGTGGAAAGTATCACATATAATTCCCCTCCACAAAGGCGGACCCTCCACAGAACTAACCAATTACTGCCCCATAGCTATTCTCTCTCCACTCTCCAAAATACTAGAGAGATGCATACAGTCTCAGGTCTCAGACTACCTCCTTACTAACAACCTCCTTTCCAGTACTCAGCATGGTTTCTGACCAAACCATAGCACCACCACTGCCTTACTCTCCTTTACTAACACTATCC
Organism: Protopterus annectens; assembly: GCF_019279795.1. Classification (NCBI taxonomy): domain Eukaryota; kingdom Metazoa; phylum Chordata; order Ceratodontiformes; family Protopteridae; genus Protopterus; species Protopterus annectens. Next base: position 986,325,567 of record NC_056727.1, read on the forward strand.
TTCAGCATCAAACAATGGCTATCTCTCCTCTGCTACTTTCCTAGACCTATCTAAAGCATTTGACATGGTCCCACACAAACAACTTATCTCTGTCCTCAATAACCTATCCTTCTCACAATCGATCACCAACTGGTTTCAGAGTTACCTGTCTGACCACCAACAATCCATTGTATGGCAGAATGACATATCTCCCCAACTACCTGTCTCCATAGGGGTTCCCCAAGGATCCATCCTTGGACCCCTACTCTTCTCGGTTTATACCAATAATCTAGCCTCCGCCACCAAATATGGCACACTCATACAATACGCAGATGACTCGACCATCATCTGCTCAGCCCAGTCCCTACCAAAACTGCAAAAAGTCACACAGGAAGCCTTTTCCTCTGTTGAAACATGGTTATCCGATGCCCGATTAATACTCAACCCAAACAAAACTAAGCTACTCATCTTCCAACCCACCAAACATACTCAAAACAACTCTCACTTTAACATCACGGCAAAAGACAACACCACTATATACCCAACTGAACATACCAAATTGCTAGGAGTGGAAATAGACAATAAACTAAAATTTGACATTCACATATCCATGACTATAAAAAAAGTCCACAAAAAACTAGGAGCGTTATACAGAAATAAACAATTTCTCACCAAAGCAGCAAAGATTTCAATAGCAAATTCCTACCTTATCTCCACCCTACTTTATGTCTTTCCAATATATACCAACCTAAGGCAATGTGATCTAAACAAGCTAGAGACCTGCTACAACAAAATCACCAAATTCGCCACAGGGGCATCCTACCGTAGTCACCACTGTCTCTTACTTGCTGAACTGGGCTGGCTTGAACTCCCTCACCTCCTTCAATGGTCAACTCTCACTCGCCCACAAACTAGTAAACCATCCACTAAATGTCCCATCCCTCCAGAATCTACTCCAACCCTATTGCACCACCAGACCACTAAGATCCAGCAGCAAAGATCACTTGCAGATCACTAAAGCCAATAACTCTGCTGGTGAAGCACTATTCTCTTGCACCATAGCCAAATTATGGAACTCACTCCCACCCACAATTACCTCCGTACCATCATGCACCCACTTCAAAACTTTATTAAAAGTGCACCTAAAAACATGCTGGCTATGCCCTTGCAACTCCCACTCTAATATCACCCACCCCATCCCACCACTACCTTTCTTTCCACCCCACTAACTACCTTGATTATAGCAAGCTCAGATGCTCATAAGCCAGTACTTATTATACAGCAGGAACTTCTTATTGTAACATTTGTTAATGTCTGGTATGCACTTCACAGATAAAGATTCTAGTTGTCTACTGATGTACTATGTTCTTCATCTGTAAATATGTTGTAAGTAATTGCTATGTAAATTGTTAATCACTATGTAATCCAATGTAAACACTGTCTGTTTATTTTAACTGTGGAGCTTTTCTCCCCGGGCCTCCTCTGAAAATGGACCTACGTCCAGTCGGACACTCCCAGTCAACAAATTTAAATAAATAAATAAATAAATAAATAAATATCATTTTATATTTCCTAAACCATTCACACTAGAGTCAAAAGCAGTATAGCATTGTGTTATCAAACTATTAAAGCCTTAAAGCATGTATGGTAATTCCATATTTCATATGTTAAGACATGGCAGGTTATTACTACTTGATATTTGTTTTATTTTATATGTTTAATATTGCATTAGTATAAATAACAAAAGGGATTTACCTTGTCATTCATACCAGAGTCAAAAGCAGTATAGCATTGTGTTATTAAATAATTAAAGTCTGAAAGCATGTATGGTAATCCTATTTTTCATACATTAAAACATAGCAAGTTAGTAATATTAATATTTGTTCTAGATATTAAAGCAGTTCTTTGATATTTGTCTTATTTTAGATGTTTAATAGTGCATTAGTATAAATAATAAAATGCATTTATGCATTTACTTTGTAAATGAGATTGTTTCCAAATAGTATATGTCATTCAGTTAATGTTTATATTCCATGGTGGTTTTGTTGTAAAATCTGGATCTATCTAACTAGTTAAACATTTGAATGAGTACTTCTACTCTAATACTTGTTTAAACATCTTTAGATTTTCATCTTTGTCTCTCAGCTTCTTCTTCTTGTCATTTGTTTTCCATTCATTTTTCTCAGCATGGGGTTTCAAACCAAAACAACTCCAATCCATTTCTTCTATCTTGTCTAAGACTTTATTAGTTGATAGATCAGTCACTGTTGTTTCTATTGACTCAAATATTTTGTTTTTTCTGCATTGATAAAGGCTCTTCAGGCTGAAACTGGGCTGCTTTTAGTCCTAATAAAGGCTTGGATTCCTCTACTTGTGCTGGCTGTTTTGTTTTGGCTATTGGATTTTTTTGGCCTTTGCACTCGCTGTCCTTGCGTGGATATTTTGGACTGAGTCAAATATTTTTGGGCCATTACTGAAGAAGATTTTAATTCTTGCTGGAAAAAGCAGATGCACTTTGAGTTGCCTTTTTTAAGTTCTTTTATAAGTGGTAAACACTCTTTTCTTTTAGCCATCATCCCAGCTGAATAATCAATATCAAACCAGATTATGTGCTCTCCAAAGTTGATCGGGGAATTAGACCAGGCGGTTTTTAATAAGTTCTTCATCTTGAGATGAAAAGTGTTTGACTATGACTGACCTGGGACTGTTTGTTGTTTGATGCTGAGACTGGCTTTAAGGATCTGTGAGCTTTCTCAATCCCATAGGAGAGAGCCTCTGAAATCTTTAAAATGTTTGGAAACCATGTATAAAGAAAGTTCACCATATTACTACCCCCAGTTCCTTCTGGTATTCCATAAAGCCAGATTGTTGTGTCTGGATCTATTTTCCAGATATTCAATTTTGTCCATTAGTGAAATAGTTTGTCTATTTAGTGTGTCAATATATTTTTCATAGTCAGAAATTCTGTTTTCTACATCAATGTTTCTTCCGTATTTTTATCTTTAAGTTCTGTTGCTTTGTTATTTCCTGTAGTTGTTGGATTTGCTTTTTACTATTCTCTTCAAAAGTATCCAGTTTCTTGTTCATTTTATCAAATTTCAGTGATAAGTCCTGCATTACTGTTAATGATTGTAAATCCTTCTTCATTGTTTGGTCAGAGATAGTATTTTTTATGACGCTCATCTTTCCTCTGGTCCTGATGCTTCCTATTCAGGTTTTTGATAGGAATATTTGTAGAAAATGCCGATTTTTTATGTAGACTTCTTATACCATTAGCTGTGATATTCCAGCAAAGTTGAACTGTCCATGATCAATATTTTTTTAATTTTTCCTGTCAGAAATAGATTTTAAGGACATAGCTGATGAAAGGTGCTGCCATTCAGTTCACATGTTGACCACGCCCCCATCATCAGCTAACAACTTATAGGTGCATGAAATCCATCCATCCATCCTCAACCCCTTTTTCCTATTTTGTACATGGGTTCAGTGTATCACTTCAACAGTGGCGATCATCTCGAGCCAAGGTTTACACCACTGGGTGGCTAGCCCTGTCATGGTAGTTCATCCCTACCACTCATTCTCACACACACTTACAGCTACAGCCAATTTAGAGTGCACAATCCACCTACTGTATGTCTTTGGAATGTGGTAGGAAACTGGAGCACCTGGAGGAAACCCACACAGCCAAAGGGAGGACATGCAGACTCCATACAGAAGACACCCAGCTGAGAATTGAACTGGAGAACCTCTTGTTATGAGGCAACAACACTAACCATTGCACCACCATGGTGCATGAACGACCCTTTGTAAAAATATCTCAGAACACAATGTACAGACTTTTCCTGTCCAGCTGCCTGCACCTGCAGACTTCTTGTCTTTCACTGAGAAAATTTGGTAATGGAAAAAAATCAAGCTAATAACTTTGCAGATGCAAGAAGCTTACAATTTTTCATGGCTTTCATCATTTGCCTTACTCTTTTGAACTTATTTGCTTAAAAAATGTGTATAATTTAAATGTAGGGCATTGGTCTAGAGACCCACCCTTATAAAAACAAGGAAAATTGCTATCTAAATTCTACATATAATATGATCAACACATTATTACACCTCACCCCCCACCCAAGCAGCACAAAAATCACAACATTATATTAACTGTGACTTGCACATATAAAATACCAGACCGCACACTATATAAAACTGATTTACAATATAGCATGCAATTTACATTATTTTATTTATTTTTATTTATTCAGTTAACATTTGTCAACCGGGTTAGCCTGACTGGGCAGCAGCCCTTTTTCAGTGGAGGCACAAGGAGAAAAGCTCCAATAGTACAAGTAATAAAAGTAATCATATGGCAGATTATTACAAGTGAGAGAGTTATAACTAAGCAAAACATATAGAGTTAAAATATGCCAAAGAGTAAGATAAAAAGCATGCTAAAATGGTCAATAAATTCAACATCATACAGTACAGAGTTACATACAATAATAAGAAGAATATTAAAAATGGTCACAAGTTTGCAAAACAAAGAGAACAAATAAATTGTAAATGTAGAATATATACAGGAGAATAACCCCAAGGCAAAAGCCAATTTCCAAGACTACAGTGCTGTAAGCTGTAAGTACTACTGACTATTAGTAGAGTTTTAAGAAGCAGAAACAGAGAGAGGGGGGATGGTTGCTTAAGTACTAAGTATTATTAGTAGGGTTTTAAGAAGCAGAGAGAGAGGGGGAGAATGGTTCCTACAGTAGTATTAGAGGAGGGGAAGGTAGATTAAGTTGGGTCATTGCATAACCATGTCTATGATTGATGGAGGCTATCCTTTAGTGTTATTTTGAAAGAGTTAGGGTTAGGGATCACTCTAACACTTAGTAGTAGTTTATTCCAAGCATTTGCCACTGAGTAGCTGTAGAGTTGTTTGTCAATACTTTTATTGGGCACATAAACTTGCAGAAGATGCTGTTGAGAGCTACAGAGTGCACAGTTGGGAGTTTAGGGCTGGATGAGAGTACATAGAGAAGGGTAAGAGGAGGGTTCATGTAAGACAGAATGTGCCATGAGAAGCTGAGGTAGTAGGATTTGATGATGAAATTCTAGCCACTGCAGGTTTTTCAAGGCTAGGCAGTAGTGAGAGTGGTAGGGTTGGTTACTGGCAAATCTTGCAATTTTATTATAGGTGAGTTCCAGTTTAGACAGAAGATTGGACTGGATGTTTGTGAGAGTAGGGATTGCATAAAGTAGAGTGGAAGTAGAAAAGTTTGTGCAAGAGAAAGCCTAGAAGCATGTGTGAGGATTTATTTATGCCTGCATAGCAGGCCTAACATTTGATGCTTCTTTTTAATGCACTGCTGAGTATGGCGATTGAACTTTAGTTGGTCATTAATAATAACATCTAGAAGTTTTGTTTTAGGTTCAACAGTGATGATAGTGTTGTTAAGGAAGGAGACACTAAAAGTAGCTTTATGATGTTGGAAAGATTTAGGGAGGAATAGGAGAAGTTTAGTTTTCTTAGGGTTAAGTAGCAGTTGGTTGGAAGTTAATTTTCTGGCTGAGTGCAGAGGCTCTTCGATGAGGATGTGAAGGTGGGTGATATTATCAGAGCAGGAGATGATTGTAGAATCATCAACATATTGTATAACAGAAGAGAGTGAACAGGAAGAGTAGAAATCATTAGTAAAGGTATTAAATGGTAGGGATCCAAGGATGGAGCCTTGGGGTACCCCTGTTTGTACTGTAAGAAGGGAGAAAAGTTAGATTGCAATTTAACTGCCAGGAATCTATTGGAGAAGTAGCTGGAGAACCAATAAAGCGCAGAGTTGGAGAGCTTTAAGGTAGTTAGTTTGGATAGAAGTAATTTGTGGGAAACAGAGTGAAAGGCTTTGGGGAGGTCCAGAAACAAACATGAGACTAACTTATTGTTGTCATGAGATCTTGTGATAGAGTTTGTGAAGGATATCAGAGAAGTAGCTGTATTGTTTGTTTGGGAGAAAACCATGCTGTGTATGGGTAAGGAGATTTTCTAGCAGGATGTGATAAAGGATCTGTTTATGAATCCATAGGAGAGATAGAATGGCAATTGGCCTGAAATTTGGGGAGTCAGTTGAGTTGCCACCTCTATGTAAGAGTATGACAGAATTTCTTCCAGATTTCAGGCACAATGTTTTCCTTGATTGACCTATTGATTAATATGGAGATGAGATAAGCGATAGAATTTGCAGCAAGTTTTAGGAATTGAGGTGGTAGGATATCAGATGGAGAGCACGTTTTAAGTTTGCTAAGAAGTGATTTGATATAAGCTGTGGGGACAGGTTTAAGAGAGAAAGAGATTGTATGGTTAGATGGAGGGGAGATGGGGTAGGAAATGATGTAATTTTTGGTTAGAGAGCTTTTAGGTCATGTGTTAGGCAATGAATGGCTTCGAGGATGTAGTAGCTTGTTTACAGATTGCCAGAATTTGTGGAGGTTGGAGTGGGGATTCTTTAGTGTTTTTTGGAAAAAGTTTTTTTTGTCAAGGGTGACCTTTTTAGGTTAAGTTACAGAGCTCTCTATAGGTTTGAAGTTCAGTGGAAGTTTTACATTTTTTACACACACTATTGCTCTCTTATTCGTAAGTGTTCACGTGGCTTGTGTTAACCAGGGAGCAAAATGAGTTTTGATTCTTATTTTCCTGATTGGGGCCAGGGGATAAGTGTGTCTAGAAAGATTTTGTTAAATGCCACAACAGCTTCCTCCAGGGGGAGGTCATAGAGGAAGAACTAGTTAATTAACAGCAAGTGGCTGGGTTACAATTACAGAGTTCACGGTAGTCTTTATATTACTGAGATTTGTGTAGTTGGGGAAAGTGTCGAAGTATGACGGTGGGATGGTGGTCACTTAGGGTATCAGGTAGAGTGGAGGGGTTGTGACAGAGGTTAGGATAGGAGGTGAGGGCCCAGTCTAGAGTGTAGCCAGAGTTGGTGTGTTTATTTAGTTGAGAAGGGGTAGAGATTACCTGGGAGAAGCCATAGATGTTACTGGAGGTGTTAGGAGAATCAGTGTCAAGGGCATTCCAATCAATGTTAACATCACCCAAGATAAAAGTTTCACAAGAGATAGTCTGAAAGATCCAGGAGATAGAGAGCTCTAGAATAGGGATGTTGTTACCTGGGAGATGTAGAGGGAAGCAATAGCTAATTTCTTGTGATTATTCAGTTTACAGTTGAAAGTAAGAACTTCAGCTGGGTGAAAGTTTGGAGGAGTGATTATAAGAGGGTGGAGGGAGAGCTGATTAGAGCATAGACTCACCACACCTGCCTCTTTTTTCTTAATTCTATCTTGCCAGAAGATGTTATAGTCTGGGGGAAGAAATTCAGAGTCAGATATGTGAGGCTTAAGCCAGGTTTCAGAAAGGGCTTGAATGTCAGGGGTGTGTAGGGAGTTCCAGACATGAAATGGGGAGATTTTATGCATGATACTTTGAATGTTCATAGATAGAATAGATATTTTTGGTGGATGTGGATGGGAGAGCCTGTGAAGTACTACTTGGGGTGCAGATTAAGGCGTATGAGGGGTAAGCAGAGAGAGAGGAGTTGTGGTTAGGTCCAGGGTTGGGACGCATATTACCTGATAGTAGTAGGTTTAAAGTGAGTAATTTGAGAGAAGTACAGTGGTTATATTGGAGGTAGTTTTTTCTTTTGTTTTAATTTTAAGGGGGAATGTGGGTAGTTGAAATATCTTTATTTTATACAAGATAGTGTCAGAATGAAGAAAAAATAATGATTCTATAGGGATAGTGTAGGTGGTAGAGTGTTTGACTTGGGGGTAGATTATAGTAGGTGTAGGGTTTCTGTGAGTGAGGGTGCATTAATAAGAGGTAGTAAAGGTGGTAAGGAAGAGAATGGGGTGGTAAGGATAATAATTAGGAAGCTGTTTAAAATATTTTAGTTTTGGAAGAAACATAGTGTGGCAGGCTATGTGAAATAGGTTGTGTATAATTATCTGAATCAAGAGGTGGGGAGGGGGACTATGGAAAGGTCTTTAATATGATAGGTTGTTTAAAATATAGATGGAATGATTGTTGATTGGAGGCTTTGGGAGGAAGTTGGGTGGAGAAGGGTGTGTGTGTGTGTGTGTGTGTGTGTGTGTGTGTGTGTGTGTGTGTGTGTGTGTGTGTGTGTGTGTGTGTGTGTGTGTGGGGGTGGGGGTGGGAATGGTGGTAGAGTAGGGGAGTGGAGTGAGCCCGAGCATAGTGAGGGTGAATGGAGCAGGTTGAGCCATGGCAGTCTACAAGAGCAAAAAACAATCAGCTAATACAGCCTATCAAGGTCAGAAAATTGGAGCTTTAGTAAGTTTAAAATACTTTCTTAGGCTTGGCAGCAGAAGGGAATAACCTTTGGGAATAATATATTTAGCCAGAAAAAATGGTAAGTTATCGGAATGAGGAAGCCGCTCTTTATAGAAGGAGTTAGCTTAGTAGTTACAGAAAGGGAGGGAGGAGGGGACGGAGAATGGGTTTATGCCAGTTCTACTTAAGAAACAAAGAAATAGGAACAGTGGAGACAGCTATAGTAAAATAGGAGTAAAATACTACATCTCGTTGATGTGCCGCTTCTGATTTTAAATATCAATATTAATAAAATATTAATAAAAACAAAAACTATTATACTTGCAGTTACTTCTTCACTCCCTTCCATAGCCCTCTAAACATTAAGGATGCAAAATGAGGTATGCGTTTTACAGTTCACCCACAATTTTAACAAAGTCAGCATAATTCCACTCTTTTTCAGCCACTTTTTTCTTGAAAAGCCATATTTTCTGGGTGATCCTATATCCAGTGGGATTGATGCTTTACAGTCTCTCGTTTATTCACCAGTTTTGGTGTTGCTGGTCTTCTTTATGATCTTCTCTATCTCCCATCACCAGCCTCTGGGTCATATCCAAGGTACTCCTGATTCTGCTAGTCAGCTCCTGTGTTTTTAACTGCTTTTTGTTGAACAGCTGCAGGATTCTTCACAGGCAAAGTTTTCGCTTCTCCTTTCTTGGTTGATTTTCTCTCAGGTCCTTGAAATTTCTTCTTTGCTGGCATAAAGACAGCATAATTACTAGGCAGTATCTGAATTTTACCCAAACTGACAGTCTCACTAGGCCTTTTTTTTTTTACCCCCCCCCCTTTTTTTTTTTTTTACAGTTTCTGTTTTCACACTTGAAGAGCTCATATAAGTTTGTTGGTCAGTGTGCAGCCATCGTGAAACTTCCACCAGAGCAATGTGTTTTAGGGTGTGAGTTGTAGTTTCATACTGCTGTGCTTACTGTGCAGCTACTATGATAGTCTATAATCAAGTTGTATTCCATATTTTAAAATCCAATGCTGTTAAAAGAATCAGTTTCTTCCACAAAACACAAATACATGTGAGAGATGCAACTATATAGCCAAACTGGAGGCTGAGCTCTCTCAACACAGGACTGGCAAGACCAGACAGGAGGAGAAGGTAACCTCACACACCACAAACCCAGTCTCACATAGTACTATCAATACTTCAAATCATACACATAAATACACAAAGACATACTCGGAGGCTCTGATCAAAAATCTACCAAAACAGCAGAGGCCACCAAAGCAGACACACAAACATCTGCCACCTCAGGACACAACACATTCAACACATAGACCACATAGTCAGTGTGCCAAACAGTCACAGCCCTTAAGGCCAAACACAATGCCAGACACACTCATCATTGGTGACTCCATAGTCAGACACACTGACATCCCGCTTACCAGATTGAGTAAGGAGAAGGTCACAGTAAGCTGCCTGTCGGGCTCTAGAATCTGCCACATAACGCAAGCACTCAGGTCTCTCAACAGCAGGTACAAGTACGACTCTGTCATTGTCCACGCTGGTGTGAACGACCTGAGATGTACCTCCTTGGACTACATGAAAAGAGACATAGAGGAGCTCTCTGATTATGTAGCCCAGGCAGGTATGACCCTGACCTTGAGCAGTATCCTACCTTCACCTAGAATGATGCCACAATACAGTGATAAGATGATCAGCTTTAATAATTGGCTTAAATTTTGGTGTCATTCAAAGGGGATCCAATGTCTGTCTGCCTGGGATGACATGCTGGACAAGCCACGCTGCTTCGCAGGGACGGCTTGCACCTGTCACCCTGGGCTTCCGGATATTGGCAAAGGCTCTTGCCACCCCCATAGTGCCTTTTTAGGCAAAGCTCAAATTCTAAACCTACCACCTTAGAACAAAAAAAGGAAAAAAACTAAGGGTAATGCTGCTCAATGCCAGAAGTCTCAATCTCAAGATGCACGCACTCGAGGCCCTTCTCAGTATGGAGAACATCGATGTTTGTGCTGTGACAGAAACCTGGTTCAAGGCTCCTGAGAGCACCCCAGCACTATCAGGTTTCACCTCATATCATGCGTTCCGGCCCCAAAATCCGGACAACACCAAGAAAGGTGGGGGTGTCCATATTCATAAAGGACACACACACCTCAAGGTTGGTGGCAACGATGCATCGGAGACCATCCAGGTGCAATTAACCATAGGCAAGACTGCTCTGCAATTTGTAGCATGTTACAGGCCACCCTCTCAAACTCAGGAACCTCACATGGCCTTCCTGAAAACACTGGAGGGATAAATGTATCTCCAAATACCATCATACTAGGTGATTTCAACTACCCTAATATAGACTGGGAACACTATTCAAGCCCAAACACTCTAGCCCAAAGGTTCCTGGAGTTCATAAACTCAAATGCCATGGAACAACTAGTCACCATCCCCACAAGAGGAGAAAACATACTTGATCTCATCATCACGAACATGGGATCACAATGTTCAACACCGAAGTATACCCCTCACTGGTGAGATCAGATCATAAACTAATCTCGCTGGAGGTCCTCATCCCGCCCCACCTGAAATAAAAAGACCACAGTGAAAAACTTCAAAGCCGACTTCACACTTCTAAAAACTAGTGTGGTCTCCTTTAAGGCCCCTGAGCCAGTGGTAAACATTACTCAAACCGCTGAATCACTTACAAATGCCTTCTACCAGCACCTACAGGACTGCATGGATCAGGCAATCCCAAACAAAACTAAGACTCTTTGTACCAAAGGCAAGCATCCAGTCTGGTGGACCCCAGCCATAAACAAGCTCTACAACAAAAGGAGGAAGCTACTACAAGATAGAGCAAAATCCTTGAAAGGTAAGACACCTTTGATCATTATAAGTAAAAAACTAAGAGCTCTCATAAAATCATCGAAGGCAAAATTTGAGAGAAAAATCGCCAAGGACTCAAAAGACAATCATAAGGCCTTCTTTAGCTATGTTAGAAACCTAGGAGGAAACTCCCAGATATGCTCGGAATTAGTTCAAAATGATGTGAAGATTACTGAACCTACACACATTGCCAACATACTGGCTGACAAGTTCAGTGCAAACTTCTCCCCCTCCCCCAAAAGGAGAGATATCTATACCAGAGGATTGTAGCCCCCCAAACATCTCCAACGCCCAGGTGAGAACTGCTCTCTCCAAGGCAAAAAACACAGCATCCATGGGATCGGATGGTGTCCCCGGCTGTGTGCTCCACGAACTCAATGAGGAATTAAACCCGCAGTTAGGACAGCTGTTTAATCTTAGCCTCACCTCAGGATACATACCCAAGGAGTGGCGCACGGCTACTGTGGTCCCACTTCATAAGGGCGGTGCCTCCACCGACCCTGGAAATTACCGTCCTATTAGCTTGACAAGCCTTATCTGCAAAGCCATGGAGAGGATCATAATGGAACTCATAAATAAAGACATAGGGAACTTGCAGACTTTGGATCCATCCCAGTTTGGCTTTGTCAAAGGCAGATCATGCCTCTTAAACTTGGTTGACTTTTTCGAAACAGTCACCAAGGCCATTGATGAGGGCAAGGCAGTCCATACAGCCTACCTCGACCTGGCAAAGGCCTTCGACACAATACCCCACTCAGGTATCATCGAAAAACTCATCGGCTTAAATGTAAACCCATACATCACAAGATGGGTTACAAACTGGCTAAGTGACAGAACCCACAGGGTCAGAGTTGCTGGCGCCATGTCAGACTCAAAGCCTGTCACAAGTGGTGTCCCACAGGGCTCAGTCCTGGGACCACTCTTGTTCGGCATCTACTTTTCTGAAGTACAAGCAAACACAGGAGGGTTATGGCTGACAAAGTTTGCAGATGACTGCAAACTGGGCCATAGTCGAAAACACATCTGACACAGATATCCTTCAGAAGGGCCTCACAGAAATGGATAACTGGTGCCAGAGCCATGGCCTAAAGTTAAACGCCAAGAAATGCATAGTCATACCCTTCGGGAAAAACAAGGTTACCCCTGGCTACCATATAGGTGGCAATCCACTGAGCACAGAAGAAGTCATCAGGGATCTGGGGACCCAGGTTGACAGTAACCTTCGCTTGACACTCATGTTGCCAAAGTAGTTAGGAAAACCTTCTACATTGCCCACCTGATCATGAAAGGATTCACATCTAGATCTAGGGAGGTCATCGTCCCCCTGTACTCATCACTCATTAGCCCTATGATTGAGTACAATGCCCCATTCGGAATGTATCTGACCCGACACCTGCAGCAGCTGGAAAGGCCCCAAAAGTTCCTCACCAAAAGGATAAAGGGTCTCAAAAATATGTCTTATGCTGCCAGACTGAAAGAACTCCAGCTCTATTCAGTCGCATACCGCTTGCTCAGAGGTGACCTGTGCCTGACATATAAGGCCATGTCAAACCCAGATTTGATGAATATGCTTCACCTCAAAAATCTAGATCCCTCAGAACCACAAGGGCGGGAGACTTAAACCTTGACATGGTTATTAATAGAACGTGCTGGAGGGACAGATTCATCGCCCAGAGACTCCCTATGCTGTGGAACAAAATCCCGGTACATGTGAGGCAGAGCACCTCACTGGCCTTGTTCAAGAGGAATCTTGACCAATGGATGGGAGATCGCAGATATACCCCAGGGATTACTTCAGTGTCACTGCTTGAGAGAGGCACAGCAAATTAATAGGCATAGTTTTCTTCAAACTAAAGGGGTGGCGAAAGCCACATAACTATGGTCTAGGCTTATAAATGCCCTTGGGCAGATAGCCTAGTATGAACCTATGAACCTATGATAAAGAACTACATGTTTAAAGAGTGAGTGAACTTTTAAGTATACACCTTAAAGATTTGGTTGAGAAATTGGAAGTGCGCACATTAAAGGCTGTGATTGAAAATAATGACAAAATAAAGCCAGAAGGGAACAAACAAATAAAATTAAACTGCATATGACTGTATATTTTTCTGGCTGGTTCTAATAATAAAAATGCAATCAGAAAAGGGGTGTGTGTACTAATTATAGTTGAAAACATTATAGGTTCATAGGTAGTTACTAGACATGCTGTCCAGGACACCAGTATGAATCCTAACCCAAATTTCCACTTGCTCCAAAGTTCTGTTTAGTTTAGTGACTTTGTCCAAGGTCATACAGTAGGCAAATAAAGCAAAGGGAATCAGGCCTTGCACTACAGGAAGTAGTTTGTTAACACGTCATAGCCTAAATCTTCTAAACTAACTAGACTGTCAGTACCTCTGAGAAGTTGGAAAACATGCTATGATGCACTTAGGATTTTTCAATTATGTATAAAAGTCAAATATATCTGTACAGGATTATATAGATGTTGTTCAGTCAAAAGAACAGACTAAAAGAAGAAGTCTGCCTTTAGTAGCAGACGAAAAGCGCTTAAGAAATAAACTCTTTTGGATTACTTTTGTACTTTGTTCCAGTTTGCTGCCTGGTACCATTTCCACCCTATTCCAGGAAAGTCAAATAGAGGAGGATTATATAGCTTGTTTTTCTTTAAAAGAACAGACTAAAACAGAAATACATGGTAAGAATGCAGTTTATAATTCAGGCAGATAGGTTTCTAAAATTATTTTTCATTGAAAATATTGTAATTCAAACCATTAAGGCACTATACTTTTGTTAAATGTGGGTCCCTATTAATTATTTGAACTTTTCAAAGTTCAAATGTCATATGGTTGACACCATATGATCGAACTTTGAAAAGTTTGAAGGTTAAAAGCAATGGCTCTGTATGGCGCAGAATGGGAACATTTCCCTTTTGTGCACTGAAGTGCGATCTCAGAGTTGGTATATTTGAGTAAGGGGGTGGGGGGTGCAGCCCCCCACGTGGGGGGGTACAGGGGGCCTTGTTCCCCTGCTCAGAGCATTAAGGTAAGTTTTTTTTAAAATTTTTGTTATATTTTCGAAGATTCAAACTTCGCTCATACGTTGTTGAACATATAAGGTTCGAAGTTTTGAAGCTTCGAATATATAATATAGACCCTTAAATGCAATATTTTTATAGAAACTACTTTTAAATCATTGATTCAAGCACTGTATGTGTATATATATATATATATATATATATATATGTGTGTGTGTGTGTGTGTGTGTGTGTGTATATATATGTATATATATATATATATATATATGTGTGTGTGTGTGTGTGTGTGTGGGTGTATATATATATATATATATATATATATATATATATATATATATATATATATATATATATATATATATATATATATATATAAAATTCCATGCATCATTTTGCCGCATTATTTTGCCATACAAAGTTCACAAATTAAAGTCAATGAGTTAGATTTAGGAGTATGAGCATAGAATTTACATATTTTTTATTGCAGATGAAAACTCATGTAAGGTAACAACTGAGAGTGGGTTATAATTAAAACTGTATTAGCTCATCTCATCCCTTGATCAGCTCCCCAAACTGGCACAGCCTCAACTAAAAGTTCAGGAGAAAAAAAAAGTTGTTTTCCTTTCCTGTAACTGTAGCACAGTACTTACTAAAACTGTTACCATGAAAAGTGGCTTGCTACATTTATGACACACTCACCTCACACACTAAGTGCTTCATAAATCAATGCCAGCACTCCACTTCCATACCATCGGCATATAGCGATCGCACCACTGGGCAGCTTTTGCTTGGGGCAGCTGTCCTTTTACCCCACCCTAGTTGCAGCTCTGGTTGTAATGCATGTGGAAAAAACTTGACACGATTAAAAGGATTCATACATTGCAAATGTAGAGTAATTTGTAGATTTGTACAAGAAAGAACAGGAAAGATTCTAAAGCTAAGCTGATCATTTATATAAACTGAACATTTCTAATATTGCTCATAATAACATTAGAGTATGAAAAGTATGTGAAAAGGCAGCATGAATTTTTTAAATGTACTGATAGCAGATATTTCCTCTAGGAAGGTTTAAGATAATTCTAGAAATACTGAACGTCCTGAAAGTACTTCACTGAGAGTTGTGAAATAGGGAATTCATGATACTGGTAGTCTTTTACAAAGTTTTCCTGATTTATTTCTGGATTAGGCTATTTACTATGAGAATACTGCTTAATATTAATTGCAGTAATATTTAATTTGAAGCAAAACCAGTTATTCTTGCACCAAGGAGAGATCCTAAATCTTTTAAAAGCACAACTAATCAGGAACTGAGTTGTATGGAAAGCCTATGTGTAATTGTTACAGCAAGTTTAACTGACTGAATGTGTTAATAGTATGGTGACACCCAGACAACCGTAGAATATATGGATATCCCTTAAATTTAAACAGACGTATGAAAAGGGAGAATTATTTGCTTAAAACTGTTGAAGTTGTTACAGCTCTAAGTAATGCTACATTCTCGTCGATGTTATATGTTAAGAGTTCTGGCAAATTAAATTGGATGACGCTAGGTCCAAGCTTTTCACCTTTAACACTTTTGTGTTTCTGGGATTGCCTTATGGAATATATGACAGCCTAAGAAGTGCCTCAAAGAGTAGTAGCTGAAACAACTCAAGGCTTAGAATCTCTTGTTGTTGTTGTTGTTGTGTCTTTCGGCTTTTCCCAGTTAGGGGTCACCACAGCGGAACTCTGGTCTGCTAATGATTGGCAGTATATTCTTATGTGCTGAGTTGCCGGCCCTGACGCACAACCTTCAACGAAGGTACGCCCATTCACGCATGTCTCCACACAGAAGATGCTCTAGCTGAGAATCGAACAGGACGTTTTACTGTGAGACGACAATGCTACCACAGTACCACCACCGCAGTTAAGGCTTAGAATCTAATTAACATAAATGTTCTTCTGGTGTGAGAGCTACCAAGCCATCACATGATATTCAACTCATTAAGTTGCTTGATAGGCTGAGACAGAAACACTTGAAGCAGTCTTGAAGCAAATGTTGCATCTATATGACTAATTAAAAGTGTATGTATCATGTTCCATCATTAAAAGGCCTAAATCAGACACTGATAAGGTCAGGGCTACAGCTTACTGCAAATGCCTCATGACTAATCAAGCCTTGTGCAATTCCTTGGAATGATGCAGCATTTTTCATAGCAAAGTTTTCAGATATAACAGTACCATTCAGCACACTATACCAGCATGATATTTTTATCTTTGGGGAAAAGAAAACAGATGCTTCAAAACAAAAGCTTGCTTCAGAGTTATCCATACTGAAGTTTTATGGTGTTTCACAACCTTTAAGTAGGTGCTAGCCAACAAGGGCTCAGTGCAGTATAATTATAAGAAAGCAAGCCTACAGAGTACGTGTTAAGGGCCTTGTAGGGGCACAGACAAGAGTATCTTTGTTTGTTAAAACTTTATCATTTTATTAATGGCAAGTCAGTTACAATTAAGTCTGATCATAAACCAATACAAAGCATTTTAAGAAATCTCTTCCCAAAGTTCCAGCATGTCTGCAGAGAACTTTGCTGAGTTTGCAGGAATGCCACTTAAACAGGTTTATTGCCAGGCAGATTAATGCAGGTAGCTGATGGTCTTCCCAGATCTTACTTCTGAGAATGTGAGGAAGATTTACTAAAAATGCAGATATGAATCACTGTTATGAATATCTGGTTAGCTCAGATTATATCAGTCAACCGAGACTTATGAGTATATTATCCTTCTTGAGATGTGCTTTCATGTACTGAAACCTATTTACTCAGGGGAGATAAATTTCTAATTCCTACTCAGTGTTGTGATGCAGTACTCCAAAAAATCGAGTCACATTTAAGTACTGACAATATTAAGACATAAGCTTGTGACATTTTTTGACAAAAATGTCTGAACAACCAGAACTAATTCAAAAATGAGATACCTAAAACAATGTTTGAAAGAAGTATCAGAATGATAAATTGTTACATGAAATAAAAAGAACTCTTTCAAGGATGACATTGGAATAGATTTGTTTAATTAGAAACATGCTCATCTTCTTCTTCTTCGTGATGACTATTATCCAAGTATCAAGAAGTCTTACAGGTATGTGAAACCGCTAGTTATAAATGTTATTACTGTCTGGAAATCTGCTTTAGCTGGACATGGTATTCAGTTGTGTCTGGTAATGATCCACAATTTGCGATTCAAGAATTTCATTAACATTGGGAATTTAAACAATTTAAACATACTACCTGCAGATATACACAAAATAAAGGTTAGTAAAGACAATAGTCAGATAATTAAAAATCTCATATCTTGTTCCTCCAGTCCTTGTGTTCTTTCATTCCTCATCTCTTATGTATACTCCTATCGTAACACCTTTACCATGTCCACCATATTTTGCTCTGTTATCCCTCTAATGTGCCTTCTACCTGTGATGTGTTTTCCCTCAAGCTATGTGTCCTTGGACACTGTCTTCATTGAGTATTTGTGCATACATCCTACTTTTCCTCACCTGACCGTCTCTGGACTTCAGCTATATGCTTCTCATCTATTCAATGTTTTCTCTTTAAAATGTGTTCTACAGCCACAAAACATATGAATACCACACTTGATATTCTTTCATGCACATGCATTCTCATGTGACTACTGTGACAGTGCCATTAATGTACTGTGCTGGTTTCATGTACTTCCTGCATGTGTCATGTGTCATGTGTCATGTGTAGTGCTCCACAATTCAGCACTGTGTGGCATGCATGTCTGAAGTTTGTGGCAATGTTCACATTCATGGTATACTTCAGTGGAATGCAGCTTAAACTTATGATACCCATGCAATTGTCCTTCTCATAATGTAAACACAGTAATGACTTTTATGTGTACAGTATGTGTCGTATTAGGCTACTCAGATGTCATGACAGGCATGTTCTCACCTTAGGCATGTTCAGACTGTGAGCAACTGTCTTGCATACATTCTGACCATATAGCTATGCTGTTTGCTGAAGACGGACAGATATAACTGAACAGCAATGTGTTACTTCATAGTGCAATGATGAGCAATTGCATTTTACATTGTGTGGTTGATAGTTACATGCAGCATTTGTGCAATCCCTTTTTAAGAAAATACTTATGTCAGTCATGATATACATCACTGGTTATAATTCACCTGATGGGTATGCTGGTTCCAGGTGTATGTGTTTTGTGTGTTACAGCCTGGCATGTCAGGATTTTTTTTTTGGTTCACACATGCCATATCTCACTGTGTGGTACAATGTCATACACAACTGAAATGTGGTCTGCATCATTGCATCTTTGTATTCATAATCATGGGTTACTTTCTTATACAGATGTGTGGCATATGTTATGCTATGCATACCATGTTTCAGGCCTATGCATATACTTGTTGAAGATTACACTGGGTGCCTGAGTATCTTTGCTTCGTGATGGTAATGTGCATGTGAAACAATATGTCAAATAGATGTTCGTCTGTGTAGCAGGAGTGTAATTTATGCCCAACACACAATGTGTTCTGACAATTACCATGGTTGTGTGAGACATGTGTCAAGATACAATGCATGTCTTGTACCATTACTCTAGCTATTATTGTGCTCATGTGTACCCAAGTGACACTGCCTCCACAAATATGTTTAAGCACCCATGTTTAGATACAGTCTGAAATCTTTGCATACATGTCATCTGTGTCACATTACATTAGTGCTGCATGTGGCTTTGTAAAATGTGATGGATGTGCATAGCACATGCATCATCCTCTGTCCTATGTCAGTGATCTTGTGACACTGATCATCAGATTTTTCTGTAATATTACTCTTGTCCTGTTTAGAACAGAAGCTCATACATATCATATTACAAAAGTGTGAATTTCTGAGCATCTTCTGTGCTACAATTCAGTTCTATCATATTGCTGCACTGCTGAAAAATGTTGAATTATTGAGATAACCAATCTTGTTACATTTGCTGGACGGTGACAATTTGAACATGGAATTTTGTGTTGCTAATACCAGTGCTGATATTCATATAAGCTTGTTGACTATGTGATACTTTCTGTGATAAGCATGCATTTGCTAGTGACTGCTATATCTGGCTGGACATTTGATATGACACAGCAACATATTGCAGCACACATTAACATGCATGCAGGTATGTGTTTGTCACACTTTCAATACTCATTGGTGCTTATTGTGAAATTGTTGCTTGAAACCATCTGCTTTGCATATCAGATGTATGTCTACAGGTGTATTTACATATCTCCCATGTAACAGCTATGCATTGTGATTATTGGATAACAGCAGGCTGTGTACACATATTATCTGTGGCATTGGATGTTGAGCTATTGTAATTATTTGCACAAGCACAGCATTCCATTGTCTTAAGTTTTACGTATACTGCAATGGTCATGTACCTTAACATATGTTATCCTTTTATAGTGGCTGAGTGAAATGCATGCATGAACTTTCCTAACTTTGTTTCCTTGGGAATGAAGAACAGAAATACATAAGGACATTGTTTTGAAAACTATATTTTCTGCAATATGCAATGCTGGTTGAGTATTATGTCTACTCTTTGGGACAGCGAAAATTAATATGAGACACTGTTGCTGTGTGTGTGTGTGTGTGTGTGTGTGTGTGTGTGTGTGTGTGTGTGTGTGTGTGTGTGTGTGTGTGTATGCGCATGTGTGAGCGTATATGTGTGTGTGTGTGTGTGTGTGTGTGTGTGTGTGTGTGTGTGTGTGTGTGTGTGTGTGTGTGTGTGTGTGTGTGTGTGTGTGTGTGTGTGTGAGTGTATATGTGTGTGTGTGTGTGTGTGTGTGTGTGTGTGTGTGTGTGTGTGTGTGTGTGTGTGTGTGTACAGAAATGCAGTCATCACAGAGTGTACTCTTATCTGCATATGGATGGAATTCCTATGATGGCTCATCAGACTTCATTTGTTTAGCTATAGAACTGTTTTCAGTGCTGTCCTAACCTAACTAGTGCACCATACTCCTTCTGTTCTTTGTTATATCCCTATAATGCTCATGTCAAGATGGGAGATCCCATGTTCTGTCATGTAACATACATATGTCTGCTGCTGTTTATATCATCTGGCTGACCACTGACAAGAAGATAAAAATACTGCCAGAAGTGCCTCACAACTACCTTGGCATTTCCTCAAAAATGTCTGGCATTACAATATTTTAAACATTCAAAAAATAGAATGAAAACAATTTAACAATAGGATACTTCCTTCTGTTACATGAGAAATCAAGGAGCTATTGATTGGGTGTGAGAAGATACTGGGGCAGTATTATTAAAGTTAGTCTCCAGAAAACTGACAGAGGTTTTGATAACTTCAGAACAGGGGTAAAACTGGTGTGAGAAGGTGTTGGGGCAGTATTATTAAGGTTTGTCCCCAGAAAACTGACAGAGATTCTGATAACTTTAGAACAGAGGTAAAACTATATTACACAATAACAAGGAATATTATTTTCATGTATATAATTCCTTTTTTAAACAATTTATTTATTTATTTATTTTGTTGACCGGGATAGTCCGGCTGGATACATGTCCATTCTCAGCGGAGGCACGGGGAGAAAAGCTCCACGCATACCTATAAAAAACTGTTACAATAAACTTATTAAAACAATATACATAGTTAAAAACATTGTTATAGATACAAAGAGACATTTCTTCAGCTTTATACAAATATATGTAATCAAACTAGAAAACAATGTAGTGGTGAGAAAGACATAATTATGACATGATTATATTGCAGGAGTTAGTCTGCATTAGCACAAGAACAACAAGAAACATTTTTTTTTGAATCATCACTTATGACATAGTCAATCATACATAATCTTCTATACAGAGCATTACATAGCTCATTCAATTCCTGCCTTCCCTTAAACTGCACTCCTGCTCCAAATTCTGTGTGCATTGTTTTCACAATTCCTATTTTTTCTATGTAATTTTCTTGTTCCTTTTTCTAAAGATTCCACTTCCAGTTCTTTTATCTCGGCTAATATATTCACTGCTTCTAATAAGGTTGATTTAGACTTTGATTTCCACTTTTTAGTAAATGTTTTTTTAGCAGCCACCAGAATTAAACTCAGCTAAGCCTTACTATGTCTAGGCAATTCCAGTTCTGTATCACACTTCAAAAAAAATCATTTCCTTAGTTACACCAATTTGCTCACCTAATATTTCTGACAGAGTAGTCTACAGGGAATTTTTAAAGTCTGCCAGGTCATTACACTCCCAAAAAATATGTTTCCAATCCAATTACTTCTTTCTTCCCCATCATACCGCCAACATTTGCAATCTTCCCAAGGAAAAATTCTTTAGATTTTGCTTGGGGTATAAAAATACCTATGCAAATACTTTCAAGTAACAATTCTAAACATTCTCAACTTTTTTTGCATATTTGGGAGCCAATTGTGTGTGTAATTCTTATATCAGATTAATCTAAAACAGTTCTGTAATGGCATCTTAAATCTACTGAAGCCTAGCAAGTAAAATCAACCCACTCATCATAATCATTTTGTGAGATTGCAAATAATTTGTGCCATTACTTTGCAAGTAATGCAGCCTGTCTTTCCAAATCATCTGGGTGTAACATTGCAGATGCACTGTGCTTCTTCTGGTTTATAAACCTTGTGTCAAGCATTCATGTCCAGAAACTTCTCAACAAGGTAAACCACTCATACATACCACAGAAATGTTTCCTCATGAGTCTAATTTTCACTAATTCAAATTCCCTTCTGTGGTTGCTTCTGCTGGGGAGTCTTGCTTTAACTGCTGTGGTTGGTGTGCTGGGGATTCTTGCTTTACTGCTAGAGTCATTTTTTCATTGAAAATAACTGGATGCTTCATTTCTGTTGCAGTGTACAAAAGTGAAATAGGCATTGGCTAAGCTAAGAATCAGGAATTAAAAAAAAAAATAGAATTCCAACGTTGAATTACACAAATGTCTAATTATGCATCTTTCACCAACTGGCCCATTATTTATTCTAAGTTTCAGGTGAGAATGGTTAGGTGATTTTGAAAACTAAGATTCCACGTTATAACAGATTGCTTTTTTTTAGCCCCCTTTGCCTGTTCTTCAGCTGACCTTCAGCTGCTCTTTAGGGACTGTTCCTATAGTTCCTTTTAACTTAATGTTTATTTTATTTATTTTTATTTTACATTTGTTGACCGGGCTAGTCTAGCTGGACATATATCCGTTTACAGTAGAGGCCCGGGGAGAAAAGCTCCAGTATGGACAAAATTACAGTGATTTATAACAATTTTCTTAGTAGATTTATACAAGGTACAAGAGAGGATATCTATCACATTTTAAAAAATAAGTTCAAGTTAACAACAGAAAGCAAGAACTACATAGTAAAGTTATTAAGAGATCTATGAATCCCTTAGTATTCACCTCTCAAATCCAGAAAGCTTCAGGTAGGGCCAGTATGGGGACAGGAATAAAAAATAATAAGGTGTATTGAGCCATACTTTTAATCGGGATTGGTACAGGGACATAGCCATTGAGAAGTAAGGTGTGCTTTGATTTGTCTTTTGTAGAGAGAGGTGGACTGAAGAGTCACTATTTCTTGAGGGATTAGATTCCAGTGTTTCCCTATGGAATTAGAAAATAGTGCATCACCAGCTTTATTATGTGATTTAGTTATAGATACTAGAAACTTGTTGGCAGAACGAAGTGTGTTTAGGTTCTTATATGGAGAAATAAGTCTAGCCAGGCTTGGAGTATTTTCAGGGAAGTGAAGGGTTTTATGAATTATAAGTAGTTGTTGGTAAAGTAATTGGTTATTTAGTTCTAGCCAATTTAGTTGTTTCAGGTTATAACAGTGGTGAGTTCTAAGGGGAGTTGCATTAATGAATCTAGCTATACTGTTATAACAGGTTGAGAGTTTATTGATGTTATTTTTAGAGAGTGTGGTATAAATGGTCAAGCATAAAAAGAGTGGAGAGCAGGTGGGTCTGAGCAATGGTTTTTCTGGCTGCTGGGGTAAGGAAAGGTTTAATTCTATAGAGTGTCCCAATTTTTTTATTTACAGCTTTAATAGTACTATTTATTTGTTCATCAAAGTTGAGATGGTTGTCAATGGTTACCCCTAATAGTCGAGTGGTATTATCAGGGTTAATGCAGGTTGAATTCTTTGAGGTGATAGTAAAGAGAGGTGTAGGAGATTTATTAGTAGGAGTAAAGAGAAGGAGCTTTGTTTTTTTGGGATTAAGGAGGAGGCAATGCTGCATAAACCATTTTTCAACGTTATGAAAGGT
The DNA here is from genome assembly GCF_019279795.1 of Protopterus annectens. Taxonomy (NCBI): domain Eukaryota; kingdom Metazoa; phylum Chordata; order Ceratodontiformes; family Protopteridae; genus Protopterus; species Protopterus annectens. Next base: position 986,349,080 of record NC_056727.1, read on the forward strand.
TGTCTGGGTGATGGACTGGAGAGAGGGAGTATTTATGGCAGAGCAGATCAATGTCGAGTCATCTGCATATTGGATGCAGGTTGCTTGTGGTATATTCAAATATAGGTCATTAATAAATACTGAGAAAAGAAGGGTCCAAGGATAGATCCTTGTGGAACCCCTACATTTACTGGGAGTAAAGATGAGAGGTTGTTTTCCCATAGAACTGCTTGTTGCCTATTTTCCAGATAGCTTATAAACCACTGTAGAGTATGAGAGCTTAAAGAGAGGTTGTTAAGTTTGTCAAGGAGTATGTTATGGTTAACCATATCAAAAGCTTTTGATAGATCTGTAAATAGAGCAGATGAGAGAAGGTTACTGTTTCGATTTTTATTTATGGAGTCAGTAAAAGACAGAAGGGCAGTGGTAGTACTGTGATGGGGCCTGAAACCATGTTGACAGTCAGCTAGAAGGTTGTTTTGAAGAAGGTAATTCAGAAATTGTTTGTGTATACACCTTTCCATTATTTTAGCTAATGGGGACAGTAAGGCAATAGGATGATAGTTGGATAATTCGGAAGAAGGGCCTCCTTTATGAAGGGGAATTATGTGCGATATCTTCCAGACTGAGGGGATTTTCCTTTCAGAGATGGTCCTATTTACTAGAATAGATATTGGGTGATAGATAGCTTTAGCAGCAATTTGTAAGTATTCAGAAGGGAGCTGGTCAGCTGATGGGGTGCATGGTTTTAGTTTTAAGAGAAGCTTATATATGATAGAAGAAGACACAGGTTGGATTTGAAAGTGATTAGTAGAGGCTGGAGAGGTATCATGTGAGGATGCAGTAGGTGTTGGTAGAGAGTTTGCTAGTGTTAGAATGGCTTCTGTAAAGTAGTTATTAAAGGCATTTGGGATCAGAGTAGAGGTATTAGGGTTAAATCCTGAGGGGTAGGAGTAGTAGAATGTCCTGGTTTAAGAAGGTTATTTATACCTGACCAAAATTTTGAGGGGTATTTTGTGTAGTTTGTTGAAGGTGGAGATAAAATTCCTTTTTGTCTCTAAGAGTGTCTTTCTTGGTAGTATTTCTTAACTGTTTATAGAGGAGATGGTCAGATGGAGATTTGGTAGCTTTCCATTTGGACCAGGTTTTATTTCTAAGGTTCATTTTTCTTTTGTTTGCTTAGTAAGCCAAGGGGCAGTTTTGGCTTTTATCCTAATAGAGTGGAATGGAGCATGATAGTCAAGGATTTGCAGAAATTTTGTGTTAAAGAAGGAAACTGCTTCATTGAGTTCGAGGTGTGATAAAGGTGACCAGTCACATGCATGTAATTCAGTAAGGAAGTTATCAAGGTTGAAAAATTTTTTGGGCATCTTTTAAGTTTATGCATATTAGCAATATTCAGTTTTTGTCTGATCACATATGTAAGTGTGTGATCACTAATACTATCAGGAAGTGTACCTGGAGTATAGTAACTGTGGGCGTTATTAATTAGAATCCAGTCCAGAATTGTTTCTTTCTTATTTGGTTTATGTGTTCTAGTTGTAGTTGTTATTAATTGAGAGTAACCATGGAGATTAATATGGTTAGTAGGTTGCTGGTCTGCACAGGTTTTCCAATCAATGTTGAAATCACCAAGAATTATGGTTTCTTGGGGTAGTTGGCTGGACAGGGAACTGAGTAGGCTTTCTAGCGTTTGGGTATTGTTGCCAGGGGGAAGGTACATACATATTAGATAGATTGCTTTATTATTGTTTATCTGTAGTTTGATTGATAAAATTTCTGATTTAGGGCTTGTTAATGGAAGTTCCTTAAATTGGGTGATTTGTAGGTTTGATTTATAAATAATGGCTATACCGCCACCTTTCTTCTTTATTCGGTCATTTCTAAGTATGTTGTAGCCAGGAGGGGTGATTTCCTGGTCTAGAGTGGAGGGTTTTAGCCATGTTTCTGTTACACATAATATATCAAATGAATGCAAGTGAAGGAGTGCATGTAAATGGTGGATTTTGTTATTCATACTTCTGATGTTGATATGAGCTATTAGAAGGGAATTTTTAGTTCTAGTACCTGATGCAAGAAGAGGAGAAGAGTTTAAGTTTTGGTTATGATTGTTAATGGTAGAAGGACCGGGATTAGGATGAATGTCACCATGTAAGAGGAGTAGATGATGGGGAGTTGATAGTACTTTAAGAAGTTTGAGGCAAATATTAAGAAATCTTTTGTTAAAGTTGGGGGTAATGTGAGAAACCCTATGATATTTTGGCAGTAAATAGTTGGAAGAACAGGTAATGTTACTATGTTTAAGGGAGCTAAAGGTAGATGAAGGTAAAGTTTGCTTTATGTGAAGGTTTTGTTCATAGAAAGTTTTAAATTGCAATGAGGTGATATGGTATGATAAAGAAAGAGAGGCTAAAGTAATAGTGGAGAGTAGAGCATAGATGAGAAATGCTTTTAAAGTTAGAGACATAATAGTAAGGAGATGAGGGCCTGGGGTAAGTTGTTAAGAAAGAATAGTTAGGTAGAGGTAGCACAGTAATACTGTATGAAGAAGGGATACAAGGAGAATAAGTATATAGAAATTGAGGAAGGGGATAGTCAGTGTTAGTTAGGAAATGAGTATGTATTAGATAGAAAGTAGAAAGGATGTAACATAAGTTAGGTTATCAAAGCGTTTTGTGGGAGGAGGATTGAAGAGATAAGGTTTAGTAGATTTTAAGGAGTAGTGTTGTAGTTAGACGTCAAAATGGTGGGAGGATATGATGTTATAGAGTGGAAGGGGAAGAGCGATAAAGATAAGGGGGAGGTCTAGTTTGTTGGAAGGAGATAGGTTGAGAGGATAGGGGGAGTGTTTAGTGAGGTATAAGTTGAGGACCCCTGGGGGTGGGTGGGAATTGGGGTAGGGAGGGGGGGGAGACACAATTAGTGAGAGAGCAGGGGAGAGGAGTGGAGAACAATCAGAAAGAAGCTATCCTAGGGGAGTGGGTCTGGATACAAGGAGATAGTTAGGTTAACTAGTAGTAGGGGGACAAAGAGTAGGTAAAGCTCAGGAGAAACAGTTCCCTGAAAAGTTACAAGGGAGGCAGGAGAGTAGTGAAGATATTAACGGAGCACAGGGACAGAGAGAACTAGCAATAGTAGATTGGTAAAGGCCAGAAGAACTAAAAGGAATAAGAGTCAGGCAGGAGAGACACTGTAAACATGAGGTGTGGGAACTATGAATAGAGGCTGGGATAAAGTCAAGAGAGAGACAGTACTTTAGGTAGGAGAAGGGGTAAGGAAGAGAGTACTAGAGTCACAGATTGCTTTAGGTGTAGTGCAGTATATATATTAATCAGCAGAAGAGAGGAGATATAGTGTGGGAATCAAACAGTCTAGCAAACGGGGGTGCTGAGTGTCTGCGGAGACTGGCAGAAATCTAGTTTCTATATCAGGGGAGACTACCCAAGAAATAACATCAATGTCACTATTAAAAAGAACAAATATCAATGAAACATACAGTATAACTTTGGTGTGGTTTACTCCAGGTTATAATAGCCAGTATACAGAGTGAACCCAGGGGAAAAAAACCCAGGCAGGTAGTGGAGGGTGGAAGTTGCAGTTTTATGAGTGAGCACTTTCTGTAGTTGAGAGGAATAATTACCCTAAACCAGCTAGAAAGAGATAGAGAAAGAAAAAAAACAGTTTGATTACAAATTACAATTAGGTTAATTAGGCTAGTCCAAATAAAAGCAGTTGCATTACAATACAATACGTTTATGCATGTCAAGGTACAGACCACTAGGCAGCTTAAATACAGCAAAGATATATGTCCTTAGGATACAAAAATAAGCAGCTATGAGCTGATTATAGTCCCTATATCTCAGCAGTAATCAACAACATGCTTAGTACATGAGAGTGGTTGCATTTACACTACACTGTTCAGTACTTCACGGGCAGATACCCTCATTATAAAATCATGAATACATTGGAGAAATAAGTTATATTTATAAATTACAGCACCGTCCAAGAGAACACTAAAAGGCTGCAAATACATATATTCAGAAGTCCAAGGGAAAGACAAAAACGATGTTGCCAATAAATTGAGAGGCCAAAAGGTCAACAAACTGAAAAAAAAAAAAAATTAGAAACGGCTACAATAGACAAAATAAGTCGGAACTATGTCCCTGACCACTGAATCGAGCTACCAGATAACTAAAAATAGCCTTGCAGGCATAGGTTAGGAAAATACTTGAGTCATTAGCCATACAGTAAAAGCGCGGGGTTTTAGATACTCAATTGGAGATTCCCCAACACGTGGAATCAGTATACCAACACAATAGTCTTAGAAAGTAAACACAACTGTATAGCACACAAAGCCCTCCAAAATATATCACCAACATATAAAAGACAATATATTACAAGCGACAGTAGGTACAATCAAAAATAAACAGGTGAATGCAGATAACTATCTAAGCAAATCCCCAAGTCTTAGCGACCAACACTATCGACTAACGACAGCTAATACTACCAAGAAAACATATGTAAACAGATAACAATAGTTACTCCAATCCCCAAGCATTTCGGCCAGCATTACCATCTAGCGACAGTTACTGCAAGTGAGAGAACATGTAAATGCCCATAAAACAAGCTGCACAAGTCCCCAGACACTAGCGAGCAACACTATCACAGTTACTACCACTAGAAAACATGTAAAAGTAGGTGAATTCAGCTACACAAGCCCCCAAATACTAGCGACCAACACTATTAATAAGCAACAATGCGAACAACCGAGAAATATGTGTATGCAGATAAAATTAGCTACCTAAGTCCCCAAGCACTAGCGACCAACACTACCATCAATAAATCCTCAAGCACTAGCAGCCAGCACTATCAACAAGCAACATTAGGAGCCTCTGAGAAAACATGTCAATGTAGTTAAAATTGAGCTAGCTAAACAAGGCAGATAGCGCTGCAACAGTCCTAACCTACTCACCACCGCTTCCAACAGCAGCCACGGAGAGAAACAAGATGGCAGAGGATCAACTTTTAACAGTTACTGGAGTAGTAAGCCAGGGGGCGGGCAGAGGTTCAATAGACACTAGTGTACACAACTAGTTGCAGAAATGATAGGAGAAGACATATGCTAACATCAAATGTGGCAATGATATACTCAGAAAAGGAGAGATAGGGAGGAAAAGAGGAGGCAATAATAGGAGAGGGTAAGATGCGAGGGAGTTCTAAAACTTCAGTTTGGAAGGCAGAGACACAGAAATGCGTAAGAGACACAATTAGTGAGAGAGCAGCGAAACGCAGAGGAGCACAATCAAAAAGAAGATATCCTAGGAGAGTGGGTCTGTGTACAAGGAGATAGTTAGGTTAACTAGTAGCAGGGGACAAAGAGTAGGTAAAGCCCAGGAGAAACAGTTCCCTGAAAAGTTACAAGGGAGGCAGGAGAGTAGTGAAGATATTAACGGAGAGCACAGGGACAGAGAGAACTAGCAATAGTAGATTGGTAAAGGCCAGAAGAACTAAAAGGAATAAGAGTCAGGCAGGAGAGACACTGTAAACATGAGGTGTGGGAACTATGAATAGAGGCTGGGATAAAGTCAAGAGGAGAGACAGTACTTTAGGTAGGAGAAGGGGTAAGGAAGAGAGTACTAGAGTCACAGATTGCTTTAGGTGTAGTGCAGTATATATATTAATCAGCAGAAGAGAGGAGATATAGTGAGGGAATCAAGCAGTCTAGCAAACGGGGGGGGGGGTGGCTGCTGACGGAGACTGGCAGAAGTCTAGTTTCTATATCAGGGGAGAATACCCAAGAAATAACATCAATGTCACTATTAAAAAGAACAAATATCAATGAAACATACAGTATAACTTTGGTGTGGTTTACTCCAGGTTATAATAGCCAGTATACAGAGTGAACCCAGGGAAAACCCAGGCAGGTAGTGGAGGGTGGAAGTTGCAGTTTTATGAGTCCAGAGCACTTTCTGTAGTTGAGAGGGAATAATTACCTAAACCAGCTAGAAAGAGATAGAAAAAAAAAAAACAGTTTGATTACAAATTACAATTAGGTTAATTAGGCTAGTCCAAATAAAAGCAGTTGCATTACAATACAATACGTTTATGCATGTCAAGGTACAGACCACTAGGCAGCTTAAATACAGCAAAGATATATGTCCTTAGGATACAAAAATAAGCAGCTATGAGCTGATTATAGTCCCTATATCTCAGCAGTAATCAACAACATGCTTAGTACATGAGAGTGGTTGCATTTACACTACACTGTTCAGTACTTCACGGGCAGATACCCTCATTATAAAATCATGAATACATTGGAGAAATAAGTTATATTTATAAATTACAGCACCGTCCAAGAGAACACTAAAAGGCTGCAAATACATATATTCAGAAGTCCAAGGGAAAGACAAAAACGATGTTGCCAATAAATTGAGAGGCCAAAAGGTCAACAAACTGAAAAAAAAAAAAATTAGAAACGGCTACAATAGACAAAATAAGTCGGAACTGTGTCCCTGACCACTGAATCGAGCTACCAGATAACTAAAAATAGCCTTGCAGGCATAGGTTAGGAAAATACTTGAGTCATTAGCCATACAGTAAAAGCGCGGGGTTTTAGATACTCAATTGGAGATTCCCCAACACGTGGAATCAGTATACCAACACAATAGTCTTAGAAAGTAAACACAACTGTATAGCACACAAAGCCCTCCAAAATATATCACCAACATATAAAAGACAATATATTACAAGCGACAGTAGGTACAATCAAAAAATAAACAGGTGAATGCTGATAACTATCTAAGCAAATCCCCAAGTCTTAGCGACCAACACTATCGACTAAACGACAGCTAATACTACCAAGAAAACATATGTAAACAGATAACAATAGTTACTCCAATCCCCAAGCATTTGCGACCAGCATTACCATCTAGCGACAGTTACTGCAAGTGAGAGAACATGTAAATGCCCATAAAACAAGCTGCACAAGTCCCCAGACACTGGCGAGCAACACTATCTGGCGACAGTTACTACCACTAGAAAACATGTAAAAGTAGGTGAATTCAGCTACACAAGCCCCCAAATACTAGCGACCAACACTATTAATAAGCAACAATGCGAACAACCGAGAAATATGTGTATGCAGATAAAAATTAGCTACCTAAGTCCCCAAGCACTAGCGACCAACACTACCATCAATAAATCCTCAAGCACTAGCAGCCAGCACTATCAACAAGCAACATTAGGAGCCTCTGAGAAAACATGTCAATGTAGTTAAAATTGAGCTAGCTAAACAAGGCAGATAGCGCTGCAACAGTCCTAACCTACTCACCACCGCTTCCAACAGCAGCCACGCACAAGGGGAGAGAAACAAGATGGCGCCCAGAGGGATCAACCCCTTTTAACAGTTACTGGAACGGAAGTAGTAAGCCAGGGGGCGGGCAGAGGTTCAATAGACACTAGTGTACACAACTAGTTGCAGAAATGATAGGAGAAGACATATGCTAACATCAAATGTGGCAATGATATACTCAGAAAAGGAGAGAGATAGGGAGGAAAAGAGGAGGCAATAATAGGAGAGGGTAAGATGCGAGGGAGTTCTAATACTTCAGTTTGGAAGGCAGAGACGCACAGAATTGCGTAAGAGACACAAATAGTGTGAGAGCAGGGGAGAGGAGTGGAGAACAATCAGAAAGAAGCTATCCTAGGGGAGTGGGTCTGGATACAAGGAGATAGTTAGGTTAACTAGTAGCAGGGGGACAAAGAGTAGGTAAAGCTCAGGAGAAACAGTTCCCTGAAAAGTTACAAGGGAGGCAGGAGAGTAGTGAAGATATTAACGGAGAGCACAGGGACAGAGAGAACTAGCAATAGTAGATTGGTAAAGGCCAGAAGAACTAAAAGGAATAAGAGTCAGGCAGGAGAGACACTGTAAACATGAGGTGTGGGAACTATGAATAGAGGCTGGGATAAAGTCAAGAGGGAGAGAGACAGTACTTTAGGTAGGAGAAGGGGTAAGGAAGAGAGTACTAGAGTCACAGATTGCTTTAGGTGTAGTGCAGTATATATATTAATCAGCAGAAGAGAGGAGATATAGTGAGGGAATCAAGCAGTCTAGCAAATGGGGGGGGTGGCTGCTGACGGAGACTGGCAGAAGTCTAGTTTCTATATCAGGGGAGAATACCCAAGAAATAACATCAATGTCACTATTAAAAGAACAAATATCAATGAAACATACAGTATAACTTTGGTGTGGTTTACTCCAGGTTATAATAGCCAGTATACAGAGTGAACCCAGGAAAACCCAGGCAGGTAGTGGAGGGTGGAAGTTGCAGTTTTATGAGTCCACGCGGAGCACTTTCTGTAGTTGAGAGGGGAATAATTACCCTAAACCAGCTAGAAAGAGATAGAGAAAAGAAAAAAACAGTTTGATTACAAATTACAATTAGGTTAATTAGGCTAGTCCAAATAAAAGCAGTTGCATTACAATACAATACGTTTATGCATGTCAAGGTACAGACCACTAGGCAGCTTAAATACAGCAAAGATATATGTCCTTAGGATACAAAAATAAGCAGCTATGAGCTGATTATAGTCCCTATATCTCAGCAGTAATCAACAACATGCTTAGTACATGAGAGTGGTTGCATTTACACTACACTGTTCAGTACTTCACGGGCAGATACCCTCATTATAAAATCATGAATACATTGGAGAAATAAGTTATATTTATAAATTACAGCACCGTCCAAGAGAACACTAAAAGGCTGCAAATACATATATTCAGAAGTCCAAGGGAAAGACAAAAACGATGTTGCCAATAAATTGAGAGGCCAAAAGGTCAACAAACTGAAAAAAAAAAAAATTAGAAACGGCTACAATAGACAAAATAAGTCGGAACTATGTCCCTGACCACTGAATCGAGCTACCAGATAACTAAAAATAGCCTTGCAGGCATAGGTTAGGAAAATACTTGAGTCATTAGCCATACAGTAAAAGCGCGGGGTTTTAGATACTCAATTGGAGATTCCCCAACACGTGGAATCAGTATACCAACACAATAGTCTTAGAAAGTAAACACAACTGTATAGCACACAAAGCCCTCCAAAATATATCACCAACATATAAAAGACAATATATTACAAGCGACAGTAGGTACAATCAAAAAATAAACAGGTGAATGCTGATAACTATCTAAGCAAATCCCCAAGTCTTAGCGACCAACACTATCGACTAAACGACAGCTAATACTACCAAGAAAACATATGTAAACAGATAACAATAGTTACTCCAATCCCCAAGCATTTGCGACCAGCATTACCAACTAGCGACAGTTACTGCAAGTGAGAGAACATGTAAATGCCCATAAAACAAGCTGCACAAGTCCCCAGACACTAGCGAGCAACACTATCACAAGCGACAGTTACTACCACTAGAAAACATGTAAAAGTAGGTGAATTCAGCTACACAAGCCCCCAAATACTAGCGACCAACACTATTAATAAGCAACAATGCGAACAACCGAGAAATATGTGTATGCAGATAAAAATTAGCTACCTAAGTCCCCAAGCACTAGCGACCAACACTACCATCAATAAATCCTCAAGCACTAGCAGCCAGCACTATCAACAAGCAACATTAGGAGCCTCTGAGAAAACATGTCAATGTAGTTAAAATTGAGCTAGCTAAACAAGGCAGATAGCGCTGCAACAGTCCTAACCTACTCACCACCGCTTCCAACAGCAGCCACGAGGAGAGAAACAAGATGGCAGAGGGATCAACCCCTTTTAACAGTTACTGGAACGGAAGTAGTAAGCCAGGGGGCGGGCAGAGGTTCAATAGACACTAGTGTACACAACTAGTTGCAGAAATGATAGGAGAAGACATATGCTAACATCAAATGTGGCAATGATATACTCAGAAAAGGAGAGAGATAGGGAGGAAAAGAGGAGGCAATAATAGGAGAGGGTAAGATGCGAGGGAGTTCTAAAACTTCAGTTTGGAAGGCAGAGACGCACAGAAATGCGTAAGAGACACAATTAGTGAGAGAGCAGGGGAGAGGAGTGGAGAACAATCAGAAAGAAGCTATCCTAGGGGAGTGGGTCTGGATACAAGGAGATAGTTAGGTTAACTAGTAGCAGGGGGACAGGGACAGAGAGAACTAGCAATAGTAGATTGGTAAAGGCCAGACGAACTAAAAGGAATAAGAGTCAGGCAGGAGAGACACTGTAAACATGAGGTGTGGGAACTATGAATAGAGGCTGAGATAAAGTCAAGAGGGAGAGAGACAGTACTTTAGGTAGGAGAAGGGGTAAGGAAGAGAGTACTAGAGTCACAGATTGCTTTAGGTGTAGTGCAGTATATATATTAATCAGCAGAAGAGAGGAGATATAGTGAGGGAATCAAGCAGTCTAGCAAACGGGGGGGTGCTACTATCCCCTGGGGCCGGGACAGTACCAGTGATGGGTTGGGAAAGGGAGGTATAGAAAAATGGAGCAGCTGGCAGTGTCATGTACCCTGTCTTGTATGCCAGGGGATTAGTTTGTATGCCCTAACTAGGTGGAGCTACTGATGTCATGTGCAGCACTGCATATAATATCTATCTGTTAGTCCCAGCCCCTGCCCCACCTTCAAAACATACTTTATCTTGTTCAAATTTTTTAATATTTTTGCATTTCTTGCATAAGACCACTTCTCTGAAGAGAAGGTGACTATGAAACCAAGCTAGATTACAAAGAATATAAATGGCAAATTTAATTGAATTCTAAGGTTCTATCAGGGCTAAATAAGACTTTCGGCTTTTCCCAGTTAGGGGTCACCACAGTGAACCCCAGTCCACTCATAATTGGCAGGGATTTGCTTAATTTCAAAGGGTCTTGAAAAACAGACCTGAGACATTAAAATCAATTTTTTGTCTGCTTGACTACTTGATTAACATAGTTTTTTTTAATCACAGATTGTAATTTGTTATGTAATTGTATAAACTGATTATTTAAGCTGTGCTCATATTTCAAAACGGCAGTCCAATGAAGTCTTATTTTATACAAGATGAAAGCATATACTGGTACACAGTTTAGTAAACTGATTTTGTGTTTTTCTGTATTCATCTACTGGTATGCTTTCTTTTTAAGTTCACAGTCACAAAATGGTGGAGTAAACAAATAACCTTTTATCTTAAATGCACATGGCTTTATCACAACCTAAAATCACACCAAAAACAAGTCTTTAAATGCACAAAAATTGCATGATTCAACCATTAATAAACTTTTAAAGCCATATACATGTGTTATATTCTGCATGTAACAACCCAAATAAAAGACATTTCTTTTAAGCATAGACAGTAAAAAGTCATGAAACATCAAATACAATATATATTACACTATATGTGTTCTTCTCTTAAGCAAACTGTTAATACTTTTAGTATCACTCAGGCCAGGAGTAGCCTGAGCTTGCAAACTTTCCTGCCATATAAAAAGGGGTGGTGCAAGTATTATAAAATACTAACCCAGAGGTCAATTTTTTCCAGCACAGTAAGTAAAAATTTTGTAAACCGCTCATAACATTTTGAATGTTAACTAAGGAGTTATTTTTTGTGATCTCCCTTTTGATAAAGTACTTTTGTTCATATATAAGTTAATGGAGTGTAAGTTCCATATTCCCTATAAAAATGCCTCACAGGTAGGGCATAATACAATGTAAATTGTTGTTTTAGTCCCACAGTTCGCTTTGGAGAGATTCACTATTTTATTAATCTCAAAAAAATAATACTTTCATTGTTCTTAAATCAGTTTGCTTCTGCATTAACTGTACTGATGAAAATCCACTATCTAAGACATCTCACATCTAGTCTACTGTTACAGTCAGTTTTCCTTCTCTTTTATCTACACCATCCTTATTAGCAACTCTCAGTAACCCTCTCTGATAGAGTCATTCTAAACTATGTCTCCATGTTTTCTCTTCAGCTTCTCTCTCACTGCATTAAAACAGATTAATTTACAGTAATCTTCCTCACCAACTCACCTCACATTCTCTCCCTACCTAATTATTTTGTCTTCCCTAGGTTTAAAGTCCTTGTAAAGAACACAAACCACAAGCTCGGACTCTGAACACCTTGAAGCTTTCCAACTGTCCAGCTAACTGGACACAGGAGCTCAGTAATGTCCATTACATCTTTAATGTATGTTTTAGTCAGATCTAGTTAACTATACAATATCTGCTAGATGAAATGCTGCCTGCACATCATTGAGACATACTTCTTTTTTCCACCCCTCTTGCTCTTTTCTTAGTTTTACAATCCCAGTCCCTGTCTTCTCTTCTATTGGCATTCACCCTGTTTTTCCTACCTCTGTATCCCAGTTAAACCCCATATAATTTCTTTGTTTAGCCATTAGTCCACATGCACTGTCTGTAATTTTAAAAGCTATTGCTCTAGATTACCTTTATCTCCCTTTTACCTTATTAGGTTTCTAGATATAACACTGCAGTTTTTCAGTGTCTTCTATAATTTACTTGTACCTCTTCTCCCCTACACCACACATATCTGATTGCCTATGTGATTATAAATTCATTGAACCAATTCTTGCTGCATTTTATCCTTTACTTACTTTTTGATAATAGTTTTTCTTTGTTTTGCAAAAGCTGTGTCTTTGGTTCAACCTGCTCCATTCACCCTCGCTCTCGCTCAGGCTCACTCCGTTAACCTACCCTGCCCCCATTTCCACCCACCTCCACTTTCTTTACACTTATACTCCCCTAGACCACACCCCTATACTCCATCACCCAATCAACTACTCCACAACCACACCTAAGTACCATCCACTAAGGGCCAATAATACTTTAAACACCAACCAATTTCCACAAATATCTTACTACCACAAATTTCACCTCTACCCCATATCATTTATCAGTTACTCTACAAAATACCCAACACTATACAGCTAATTATCATCATTTTCTCTCTCAGCATCCCTCTTCTCATGCTAACCCAAGCCACCTCCCTCAAGAGCATGCAGTTCTCATTATCTGCTCATTATCTACTCCTACCCTAATTACAGCACCACAACACAATATAAATAGCTTCTCTAACATCGCATCATCTTTATTCAATTGTAACAATGTATACACTACCAAATTCAGAATCCTCCCCATCTACAACAAACTGAAAATAATACCCTATACTTTAGATAGTTCCTCTTATAAAACCTTCTGTTTCTCACATCTTATAAATCATCTCTTGTTACTATCTCAAAGTGGTGATGTACATCCAAATCCAGGCCCTTCCCTCTCTCCCAATATTAGCCAGACCCTGTCCCACTCCTCTAAGACACCTACTAACACTCAAAAGCTATTTATAATAACAATCAACAAAAGGAGTATTTGTAACAAAATTACAGAATTTCAAGCCTGGCTCTCTCAATATACCCCTGATATTGTAGCTGTTACAGAAACTTGGCTAAAGCCACATATATCAGACACTGAATTAGTTCCAACTAGTTACAGCAGTACTACTACAGCCTTACTTTCTTTCACTGATACTGTGAACAAAGCTCTGGACTCTGGTCTATTGACATCAGTAGTCTTATTAGACCTATCCAAAGCTTATGACACAGTACCACATAATAAACTACTCCAACAACTAGCAATATTAGGATGATCCGAACATACCCTTACCTGGTTTGCCAACTACCTGAACAATAGACAACAATCTGTCAGATGGAAAAACAATCAATCTGGTTATCTGGTTAATAAGAGAGGAGACCTCCAAAGATCCATTCTTGGACCATTGCTTTTTAATGTATTTATAAATAACCTCCATACAGTCTCTCTTCAAAGTTCACTCATCCAATATGCTGTCAATTCTACTATCATATCCTCCTTTAGCAGCTTCCCAGATCTCCTAAAATGACAGAAAACTCCTTCTCAACCATAGAAACTTGGCTAAATGAAGCACAACTACTACTAAATCTAAACTATTAATACTTTTATCTAAACCACCTCCACAGGACATTAAAATTTACTCCCAAAACAAGACTGATATTGAAATAGTAAAGACAGCAAAATTACTAGGCATTGCTATAGATGACAAACTATCCTTCACACAATATATTCTTAATACAATAAAAAACACATTTTAAACTAGGCAAACTCTACAGACCTAAACTCTGTATGGATAAACCCACAAAAATTAAACTGGCAAATACCCTCCTACTCCCTTCCCTCCTCTATGGTTCACCCATCTTCACCAACCTTCACATACCTCTAAGTAACAAACTACAATCACGCTGTTATAAAATTGCAAAATTTGCCTCTGGCCTACTAAACTGCACAAACCACTGCCAGGCCATTAAGGAAATGAAATGGTTTGAATCCCCCCACTACCTTCAATACACCCAACTAACTCTTGCACATAAACTAATCTACAACCCAGAAAACTGCCCTTCACTTCATTCTATCCTATAATCCTCTGTCCCCTCCCGGAATCCTCTGTCTACTAATAAACAGTTTCTAAGTGTATCCAAACCCAGCAAGAGAGCTGGACAAAGCTTGTACTCCCACTCCATAGCAAAATTATGGAATGCTCTACCCCCTCTATTACACAACTTGATTCCATAAATACTTTCAAATTCACCCTAAAAAGCCACCTTCTTAACAATCAAATCTGCCCTTGTGCCCTGAACTATAGACCACCATAAAACATTCTTAAGATTTTGTTGACTAGTATGACTCTTTTGACTTCAAGTAATAATTTCTAAATCTTCTGAACTTCATTGAATTTTGTACATCAGTTAAGGTATGTCAATCACTGTCTTGTCTCTATAATCATTATTACGCTAAATCCTAAACTTCCCATGTATTGAAGGGCATAAATGAACTGTTTATTATGAATGTATCTACTGTCTTTTTTCCTCCATACAATGAATGCCATTAAAAATATTGAACGTGTGCTACTAACACTTAACCAGATTGTATAAAACTCTTTGTATTAATAATATCTAGGAAACTGTATATTTTTTTATACACTGTTTTATTATCATAAATATTATCTTTATTTTGTAAATATTATTTTGTTGTACAAATGCTGATCTGTAACTGGAGTTTTTCTCCTCGGCCAACACTGCAAATGGGTTACTGACCCAGTGGACTTTCCCGGTCAACAAATGTTAATAAGTAAATACATAAATTGTGTACATTAATAAGTACATATTGACTACAATTTCCACACCTAGATGTAAAGTATGATGTCACATTATACTCTTCAACATATTCCAACTTGTTTTTAAGATTACAAGGTAGGGTGATCAGTTAATGTAGTGGGTTAATGCTGTAGCTTTCTGTGTCAACGGTGAAGGGTTTGAAACCTTTTACCTGTCTTACTTTACTTTCTTAACACTTAGGCTACATTTTACAACATACAAATATGACAAAAAGGCCAGTAAAATGTAAAAATCACCAGCTTGCACTTTATTAACAAGAGCATCTCAAGTCTCTAGTGCTTTGGCAAGAAATGCCTTCTAGGAGTACATCAGTAAGGAAAAAACAGTGCCATTTTATACAAACATTAACTATCAATTATAAAACACTTAACTAATTAATTACTATCTAAAACATTAAATACTGTATTTCTGTTATACATAGAAAACAATTATATCAAATGTTTCCATGAACATTCAGTATTAAGTCCAGAAGGACTTAAAGTATTGTATTTTAAAATATAAATACTTTCTTTATATAACAAATGATGTTTATTCTTAAACTCAGAGTTGCCAACACCCCAATTAACTTGTTCTAGGATGTTGGCTTGCAGAGATCCTGGATTGCTATTGTGAAACAACTTAAAATGCATGGCAACAGGACTAGCAACTTTTTCCATTTTTATGTCTCTAATGTGCTCCTGCAGTCTCAGTTTAAAACTTCTCTTAGTTTCACCTATATAAAAGAGACTGCAGGAGCATCTGAGAGCATAAATAACATTAGATGTTACACAAGTAAAATGTCCCTTAGGACTAAAGGGAACACCATTGATATAACTAAAAAAATTAACAACATATTTGCATGCTGAGCATCTAGTACAACCACTAGTGCCCAGTATACCTAAAGTGCTGCATGACTTATCCACTGGCTTAACAAATTTACTGTGTACAATAATGTCCTGTATGTTCCTACCTCTTGTGTATGAAAATTTAGGAAATCTGCATAATGTATCACAAAATACTTTAAATACCACCTATGTGGTAGTTTGTAGGTACTTTGTTTTTTCCAAAGGGGATGACTATGCACTTTTTGGCATTTTAGCTTGAGGCCATGGTTTTGACACCAGGCATCTGTCTTAGTCGTCTGTGAACTTGATCAGCCATAGTCCTCCTGTGCTTGCCTGTACCTCTGAGAAGTATATGCCGAACAGGAGGGGTCCTAGGACTGAGCCTTGGGGAATGCCACTTGTAACCGGCTTAGAGTCAGACCTAGCTCCTGCAATTCTTAACATGTGGGTTCTGTCCGTGAGCCAGTTGGCAACCCATCACGTGACATAGGGGTTTATGTTTAGGCTGGTCAGCTTGTCTATAATACCTGAGTGGGGAATGGTGTTGAAGGCCTTTGCGAGATCTATGTAGGCTGTGTGTTGGTGATGACCAGGTCCAATATGTTGTCACCTCTGGTGGGGGTGTTAACCAGTTGATCCAAGGTGTTTGAGTTTACAAATTCTAGGAAATGTTGGGCAAGGGAGTTTGTACTTGAGTAGTTCTACCAGTTAATGTTTGGGTAATTGAAATCACCCAGTATCAGGGTGTTTGGTAGGACTTTTATGTTTCCCAGTGTTTCCAGGAATGCGGAGTGGGGGTCCTGGGACATGGTGGGTGATCTGTATCAAGCTATAATTTGAATAGCAGTTTTGCCCATTGTTAGTTGCATGTGGATGATCTCTGAAGCATCGTGCTGTGCCACTAACCTGGAGGTGTGGGTATCCTTGATGAATATGGATACTCCCCTACCTTTTGTATTTTGGTCCGGGTTTTGTGGCTGAAATGTATGGTATGGGTTGTAGCCTGGTAGTGCTGGGTGCTCTCTGGAGCCTTAAACCAGGTTTCTGTTACTGCACATATATAGATTTTCTCCATACTGAGGAGTGCCTCGAGTGCGTGCATTTTGAGGTTTAGACTTCTAGCATTGAGTAGTATTACCCTCAGTTTTTTATTACTTGTACTATTTACGGTGGTGGGTTTGTCTTTTGACCCTTGCCTAAAAAAGGCACTATGGGGGTGGCAAGAGCCTTGGCCAGTATTTGAAAGCCTAAGGGTGAGAGGTGCAAGCCATCTCTAGTGAAGCAGCGTGGCTTGTCGAGCATGTCATCCCAGGCTGACAGACACTGGATCCCCTTTGAATGACACCAGAAGCTTAGCCAATTGTTGAAATTGATAATTTTTTCCCGTGGTATCATTCTTGGTGAGGGCAGGATGCTACTCAGGGTCAGGGTCATACCGGCCTGGGCTACATGATCAGAGAGCTCCTCCATGTCTCTTTTCATGTAGTCCAGGGAGTTATGGCTCAGGTCATTCACACCAACATGGACAATGACAGAGCCATATTTGTACTTGTTCTGGATTGACCTAAGTGCTTGTGTTATGTGGCAGATCCTGGCACCCGACAGGCAGCTAACAGTAACCTTCTCCTTGTTCAGCCTAGTGAGTGTGCCTGACTAAAGAGTCACCTATTACTAGTATGTTGGGTACGTTATTTTGCCTTAAGGGCTGTGATTGCATGGCACACTGGTTTTGTGAAGTATGTGTTTCATGGTTTGTGTTGGGGGGGGTGGAGGTTGCTTGGATGTCTGCTTTGGAGGACTCTGTTACTTTTGCAGATTTTTATTTAAAGCCTCCGAGCATGTTTTTGTATATTTATGTGTGTTTTTTGCCGGTGCTGGTTTCATATGTCTATGTGAGACTGGTGGTGTGATGCAAGTAATTCTCTTCTCCTCTTGACTGCCTGGTCCAGTCCTGGGTTGAGAGAGTTTAGCCTCCGGTTGGGTTGTATAATTTCATCTCTCGCATGTATTAGTGTTTGGTGGAAGGAGGAGAGGGTTGTCTGTGTACATGAGGCAATTGTAACATTGCCTCAAAATGTCCAGATTCACCAGTTGGACCGGAGAGTACGCCTGAAACTGCTCTTTGGACATGCCAGGATAGGTACAGTGAACTGTTTTACTGATTGGCTGGTAAGGCCAAATAGAGAGCCTTGTCCTTCTCTACAGTATAGGGGGGGGGGTCTACTGCTAAAATTTATTAGTGCTTGCTATGAGTTTTGACCAAGTGCCGGGATGAGAAGTGAATGGTTTGAGTGCTTAAGTTGAAAGTTTGTCTAGTTGCAAGGGAAAAATTAAAGAGTAGACTTTGTGGAGCCGGGAATAGTAATACCCTAGCTAACCGGTGCTGCCCGGCATGCAAAACTGTGCAAATGCGGGTTTTATAGCAGGGAAATTAAAGAGATAGAAATTAGCCCAAAATGGCCAATAAACTACTAATTTCTGGGCTGAAACCAATCCTCCAGGGACAGATAGGCTGCTCAAAGCTCCCTCTCTCACAGTGAACAGAGAAACTTCAGTCTATCCAAATAAGGTATGTGCGAACACAGAAACTTGTAACACAGCCCTGAATTCAGCACTAACCTGAAAACTGGACTATACTAGCTTAGAAAGGCGGGAAAACAAGTGTATATTTTTTGTTTGTTTTTTCAGAAAATAAAGCAGATACAATAAAAAAAAACACTTTAAATGCACAGAAATGGCTATCACACAAGTGTGTAGCCTACAACAGTTAAACAGGTAATTTAAACACAAAAACGACTTTGTTAAAGTGCATGCAGTAAAATAAGTACAATATGTAGCTGAAACAAGCTTTTTAAATCACAGAAACTCTAGAAAATCAGCATTTTAGGCAGAATTAGCTAAAGGCAGCAAGAAAATGCAGAACAATGATACTTAATCACTCCAAAGTCTCTCTTTTGTCTCTCTGCTGCTGTAGAACTCTGCTGCAGGGCACCAGGCAGGAGCTTGCTGAGCTGTATACTAGCGTAAAAACCTTGCAAATGTGGGTTTTATAGTAGGGAAATGAAAGAGATAGAAATTAGCCCAAAATGGCCAATAAACTACTAATTTCTGGGCTGAAACCACTCCTCCAGGGACAGATAGGCTGCTCAAAGCTCCCTCTCTCAAAGTGAACAGAGAAACTTCCTTCTATCCAAGTAAGGTATGGGCAAACACAGAAACTTGTAACACAGCCCTGAATTCAGCACTAACCTGAAAACTGGACTATACTAGCTTAGAAAGGCGGGAAAACAAGTATATATATATATTTTTTTTCAGAAAATAAAGCAGATACAATAAAAAAACCCCACTTTAAATGCACAGAAATGGCTATCACACTTGACTGTGTAGCCTACAACAGTTAAACAGGTAATTTAAACACGACGACGACTTTGTTAAAGTGCAGGCAGTAAAATAAGTACAATATGTAGCTGAAACAAGCTTTTTAAAATCACAGAAACCCTAGAAAAAGCAATTTTATATAATTTCTTGATATTTAGAGTGTTAGCTGTAAATATGTTGCTTACTACGCTTTAGAAATGTGTTGCTGCAAAATAGCAAGGGTATAAAGCAATGGTATTGGGCTTTGAATTGACTTGCCTGTTCCTTGAATGCAAATGCATTGGAGTATTGCAAGACTTAATTTCCTGTCACTATAAAAAGGGGTGGTGCAAGTATTATAAAATACTGACCCAGAGGTCTCACAGCCAGCTTAATGTTCCCTTGAAAAATACCAAGTATCCTAAGATTGTAAAACTTTCACAATGGTGTAAAACTTTGAAAAAAAAATAAACACCGTTTTCATCCAATGAAAGCCTAAAAAAATCAAGACTAGGGAAATAAATACAGTTTTGTTTTCAACTTTGCTTTTTCCACACATACCAGCTGGCCAGAATTGCATCATAATGATGACTGTGGAGGAAATCATTGGATTACACCAGGGTTCTGGGGGCTGCTAGGCCCCCAAATGCCACAGGATTATAGATGCTTTGAGGTAAATTTTAGATCTTTCTCCAAACTTTTGGTTCAGTAACCTGAAAAAAATCATGAGTAAGGAAATAAATTCAGTCTTATTATTTTTCTTTCAAGGAAGAAATAGGTTACTTAATGTTCAAAGCTCACAAGACAACATTTCATAAATAACTGAGAAGAGAAATTCTTGTGAAGATGTATAAATTATATCTGGGAATAGTGTCTTCCCTCCTAACCCTCCAAAAAGATGGTCATATTCTGTGCATCCCTCTAGTACTGGATCGGGATTAAAGTGAAGGCACAAGTGGCCACAGTCATATTTCAGGTGGTTGCTGTCATACATATATATCACATGCTTCCTCACTCCTGCTCCCAAAAGACCAGCACCTTCTGTGTACCCTTCTGATGTTGGAAAGGAGTGAAACTGAAATAATAGAAAACAGTAACATATTTAAACATTTTGCTGTTGGATCTAGCTATGTCTCCTTACTCCTACCCCAAAATATAGCCAGCTGTATAAGCATCTCATGTCTGATTGTGAGGAAAGTGAAAAATGATCACAATAATGTATTCCAACTTGTTTCCTCTTGACAGTACACTGATCCTAAACAAGCTGTAGTGACCTTCTGTTTGCACCTCTCAAGTTTGTGAGGGAAAGTTAAAGAAATAAGGATCACACTATTCCCAGCCCCCACACAAGCTGTAAATAACTTCTGTCCACACCACTGATGTCTAATTGTGGGGAAAATAAAAGAAACAATGGGCATAGCATCCTCAATCCCCCACAAAGCTATAGAAACCTGTGCACACCTCTGAGCAGAGTCAGTTGTGGGGTTAAGGGAAGAGGCAACTACTAAATGTATGTCAGAAGCCAGTTATACAGCCTGGAGTGCAAAGTACTCCAGGCCTCCAGAAGCGGAGAGGGTCTAGATGTTCCATGATTCATTTTATGCCTTATATTTGAATGATGACTTGTTAATTGTTTTTTTCTTTTTTATTACTACCCAGAATAATTGTGTAAATACCTGCAATATTGTGTATTCACATATAGCATTCAGTGACATTTTGTAGACACACACACACTTACTTACATGCAAATTGGAGGAATGCAAATTCACTGACACCATGCTTTGGAGTGTAGTAGGTAGCCAGACCATATAGATAAATCCACATAGATACAGGGTGGGCATGCAGACTTCACATAGAAGACGTGACAGCCAAACCTCAACCAGAGTCAAGTGCCATGAGATGACAGACCTATTCATTATGCCACTGTGCCAATGAGTAGCTGCTTTTGCACAAATCCTGCTCTTGCCAGCCAACCAGATAATCACTTATCATATGCAATGTTGATATTTTGTGATGGAAAGTGAAAAACATTATGGCCAGCTTATTACCCTTAAATACAATGGAACTCCATGAATGCACACAAGCATAAGGTACTAGTTTTACTCTGATCTCAGCAAATATAATATATTGTGTGATACAACTTATAACATACCAGATCAGTGAATGTCATTTAACAGTGATCAACAGCAGCAGGGGTAAGTCACTTAATTCCACAGATGGCCTCTATACCTGTCCATTATAGCTAGTTGCTGTCTGTGTGCACCTCAGATGTCTGCTTGTTGTTTCACACAAACACAAAGTACACTAATCCTGCAAAACCAGAATAGTGACTGTTTAAACTGAGCAAATACAAGAGGGCCAGTTGCATCCATCTACAAAAAGCCTCACCCAGCAGTTATAGCCATTTCGGTGTGTACTTCAGATGTCTTTATGCAGTAAAAATTATGGTCATGCAATGCATTTCATCTTTGCTCCATACAAATAGTAGCCACACATTAAAGTATCCCAACTTACTTTACACAAAACACAGTAGTCTTGTAAAGCCACAATAATGAGGATACAACAGACAGTCATTTTCCTCCACAGATAGCCATAGCAATTTTCACTACTTTCTAAACATCTGAGATGTCCCACTTTTATCAAAAAAGAAAGAAAGAAAGAAAGAAAGAAAGAAAGAAAGAAAGAAAGAAAGAAGAAAGAAAAAGAAAATAAAGGTCAGTCAATAGCATTAGGTTTTTATTATTCATGGGAGGGTAGGACGGAAAAGTAAACATCAAGTTATATACCTTGAGGAGAAGGACTGGTGGTTTTGTGAGTGCTTCACCATATGCAAGTAGAAGCTTGTAGGTGAAACAGCTGTTGCCAGAGACATTGGCTTGGTTTACCAAACTAGTGATGGCAACTCTCATTAGCATGCATGCATGCATGTGGGAGTGTTCACATAAAGGGATAGGGCATCCTTCATGTTGACAGAAGAATCCATAGGGACCACACATTGACAAGGGATTCCTCAATAGCAACCAAGGGCTGTCTGATGGCTGCCTGAATGATGGCCTCTGCAATTGGTTGTCTCCATATGAGAAACAAATGAGCTAACTGATTGTTGAGAGCTGATGGTCAGGAAGCAGTAATGGGATAAAAAGCACAAAAAAGTATTATTTCCACCACAATTTGGTTTGAAATCTTGATCCCATTGCTTGGAATTGTGTGTAGGAAATATAGACAACTGTGAAAGGCTTATGTGCTTCCTCTTTTGCACATAATGCATACAAGTCTTTTCTCAAAATTGTGGCTATCTTAGAATATATCACAAGCACAGGGCAGTGTCTATCCATGTGCATAAGTTGTTTTTGAATCCATCATGTGGTGTATAAACTACAAAGTGCATACAGAGCACAAAACAATAAGTAAAGGTTGTAAGTATCACAAACTTGTGTTCAAGTATTTAT
Source organism: Protopterus annectens (assembly GCF_019279795.1). NCBI lineage: Eukaryota > Metazoa > Chordata > Ceratodontiformes > Protopteridae > Protopterus > Protopterus annectens. The sequence goes on from NC_056727.1 coordinate 986,371,898, forward strand.
TTTGCATTGACAATGTAATACTTTATTGTGCAAATAAACAACAAACCTTTCAGCATGTGGGTGGATTGCTTAACACAAAATATTTGGAAAGGACAATATAATTAATAAAACAATCAACATATATTTTCTTGCATTTCCTACCTTATATGAGCAATAGTGTCTTCTGGGGTGGGTAACATTTTGGAATACTGATCTACAAGGGAGTAAAATGTCTTCATATTTTTTGTACCTCATCATACCATGGGGAAGTTCAGCATTCCTCAGTGCTGTTATCTTGTTGGGAATTATTGCTAATTCATATGTTTGAGTAAATTACTTATTATGTGAGCTGGGCCTGTTCTTTTATTTTTTATAGTTTCAAATAATGTTTTAATCACATAATATGACACACATACCCAATTCACCATCATATGAAAACCTTTTTTGGTGCCTATTTATAATTGTATGCCCTCTTTTAAATGACACCATAGCTTTAAGAAGCCTTTTGTGTCTATTTTAAATGTATGATTTATGTGTAATACTTGGAAAGGAGAGGCTGGCACTCCCTTATTTTTCCTTTTTATGCCATTAAACAAACCCACCTTATGGAGTATGGCACAAAAATCCTATATCATGATATCACATTATTAAAACCATAGTGTACTTTGAAAAGGGGCATATAGTTTCCTTTTTGTGCTTTAATCCTTCATCATCAGCAACTGATGACGTGCTGAGAACATCATGTACTAAGATAACTGTTTCCCCTTTTTATACATTTTAAAACAGTAAACACTGCAATATGTTTTCCCATCCACAGAAAAGTGTAGGATTAAATGTCTCACCAGTACTGTTAATGAACTAATAAAAATAATTACCCTAAACTTTAAAAGCAAACATAATCCTCGTAAAAGTGAGATGGCATACTACTTATTGGCGTGGTGTCTCCCTTCCATCCCTGTAATATAGATAACAGCTGTGACAGCTAATCCAGATCCTTTTATGATATGAGGTATGCAATGTCATTTTCATCATAGAAGTAATTGCCAGTGATTACCAATGATCTCTCATTATTTATACGAAGACTGCTTAAGGAATAGGCACTCTGATCTTCCTTAAAAAAGTAAATAATGGTAGGACACCAGAAAAACCTGTGGACTATGTTAACAAGGCCCACTGCCCACAGTGGTGATTCATCTATTTAGGTTTTAAAAAGAAGTGATCAGCGGGTGGGGGCATGAATACCAAACAACAAATGCTGCTTCAGGCAGAAAAGATAATGACAGTAGTCAGACATCAGAAGTACATCTAATCAGACTGTGTGTGTGTGTGTGTGTGTGTGTGTGTGTGTGTGTGTGTGTGTGTGTGTGTGTGGGGGGGGTTGAAATAAGATAAAATTAAATCCCTTACTTTCTCCTATTTTTTCCAAGAAGTATTCTTTCCAAGCACTTATCAGATATTGGTCCAAAATCTCCTCATTCTCCTGTACCTCTTCCTCTTATTTCTTCTACCTATCCTAAACCATTCTTTCTCATCTCTTAATGCCAATCCTTTGTTTCCTCCTTTTCTATCTGCCTATCAAGTTCATTGCCACATATAACTCATAGCTGTTTACATTATGATGCTATTAATTAATGATACTCTGTTTAACATTTGTATATTTGTTGATTACTTGAATGCCTCTGTTTACTAAGTTCTTTATGTAATGTTATATTTTTTATTGAACTTTTCTCCCTGGATATCTGCTGAAAAGGGGTAGCTTTTTGCCCATCTGGACTATCTTGTAAACAAATGCAATAAAATAAATAAATGAATAAAATAAAACACAATAATGGGTACAATTAGACATCTGAGATATACTCAGTCAGAAAGTGGTTATTTTAGAGAGAATGAAGCAGTTTGTGTGTGAAATCAACTGATCAGTGACATGGCATATGTGTGTGTGTGTGTGTGTGTGTGTGTGTGTGTGTGTGTGTGTGTGTGTGTGTGTGTGTGTGTGTGTGTGTGTGTGTGCATGTTGATGTGTGGCTATGTGAGTGAAACCGGCCGAATGCACTATGATTTACTGTGGGTAGAGTTTCTTTCACATGACTGCAGTCAGACATCAAACGTGTATCCTGTTAGAAAACACTTATTTTGTGGGTGAAAGGAAAATATGTATATGAAGGCAACTCATCCTTACAGTCAGATAAATAACTATTAATCAGGCTTGTCAGGGTTGATGCCATTTTGTGTGTGTGTGTGTGTGTGTGTGTGTGTGTGTGTGTGTGTGTGTGTGTGTGTGTGTGTGCGTGTGTCTGCATGAAGAAAGCTTGAAATATATCACTTTCACCAGAACTTCTTTCTCATGATCAAAATCACATATCAAACATGTACTTAGCTAGAAAATATTTATTTTGGGAATGAGGGAGGCAGCCTGTCTATGTGAAAGCAACTGGTTATTACAAATGATTGATCACAGATAAGTGATAATGTAGTTAGTATAGAGCAGTATATATATATATATATATATATATATATACACACACACACACACACACACACACACACACATCTATCTATCTATCTATATATATATATATATATATATATATATATATATATGTATGTACATATAAACTGACCTAAACTAATCACATTGCAGTTTAATAACTTACATATGGATTGATGGGTAGATAGATATATGTATGTGTGTGTGTGTTTGCATGTGAAAGGGAGCTAGAGAAAGAAAGAGTGCAACTGTGAGTGTAAAAAGCTGAACTATTTACTTTGGATAGACTTTCACTTGTTCACATTCACTGTAGGGGTAGCCAGTTAGAAAGTATTTTTGGGAGGTTGTCAGAGTGTGTAAAAGCAACAGATACAATCATCTGACCACAGTTAAATGATAATCAGATATGAGCAGTGCTTGTGTATGTGTTTGTAAAAGAAAGAAAACAAAGTATTTTACATTGTTCATAATTTCTTGCTCACAAAATCAGAGGTGTATCTGGTCAGAAAGTTTTTATTTGGAAGGTGGATAGGCAGTTTGTATATGAAATCAACTGCAAATGATATGTGATCTGACTTGGTAGGGGTGATGCAAGTTTATTCTTGTGTTTGTGGGGGGCAAACAAACTGAAATGTATTACTCTGGCCACAATGTCCTTTATGTGAGCACAGGGATCAGAACTGCACCACATCATATACCAGTCATTCCTGTAATAGGCAGTCTATTTATGAAAGTGACTGACCACTGCTTACTTGCTGACTGTTAAGTGATCACTGATCTGATCTGGCTTGTCCAGGAGGTACTTTGAATATGAGGAGAAGAGGGAATCTGTGTATGAAAAAATAAACATCACAGATTTTCAGATTTAGTTTGTATCCATTTTATAGAAGTTATTTCTAGTCAAAGGAAATGTATCTTATCAGAAGGGTACATTCTATTGTTATAGTTTTACGCAATAGGAACTGAAACTATTGTTTTTGTATTACTTCATGAACAAAATTAAGACAAATGATATGTTTTGGTTTTCAAAATTCTTACTTTACTATTATAACTTCACAGCATACTTACTGCAGAAGCCATCAAATTAATTTTACACTAGATGTGCACTTTTTTAACTTTACTTTTTCAGAAGCCGAACACACAATCCATAAAAATCAGAAATATGTTGTGCTACTATAAAATATCAACTACACCTATTATTTATTGTCTGTGAAAATGATAGTTCAAACATTTAAAATGTTCAGACAAAAAAAAAAAACAGAAAGGAAAATGTTACCAGGATATGCAAATTTAAAATCAGAAATTAAAAATGTATCTGTTTTATTACCTTCTCACCTAAAGCCACAACCTAAATACAGCTTATAACTACAGATACACATCTATTTTTTCAAAAATTTACTAGAACATGTCAAACTGTTTCAAATATGTAATCTTGTACTGATAGACATGGCTTCCCATTATAATTCCGATATTCAGAATTACAAAAAGGAAATACAAATATATAGGAGAATAGTAAATGTTGAGCATCACTGTTTTCCTTTAAACTTTTTTTTTTGTCAAGGGCAAACCTTTCTCTACCACTTAATGTGAGGGGCAAGCCCCCTCACTGCATGAACTTATATGTACCAACTCTGAGATCACCATACCTCAGACAAAAGGGAATATTTTAAGAATTGGCAATCCTGGGCTTAACATATAAGTCCACATTTTTACTCTTTCAGTCCTGCTATTCTGGGACTCACACTAACAAATCTCAGAATACCAAATGACTACCAAGAAACACCACAAAAATGTTGCTTTGCTTATTCAGTAAATCAAATTAATCACCACTATGTGTAGGCTTCTAATCAGATTTCACTGGCTGCCAATCAGTAACATGGCTGCCATTCTGCTTGATTCCCTGTTATACAAAATATTACAATTAGAACACTGTTAATTCTTGTACAGTAAAATAGTTGTCAGTACTATTTCACACTCCCTAAGGAAGAGCATTACATAAGTTGTTGCTCTGTATGTAGTCCAGTAGACCATTGAGGTGCCTAACCCAGTTTCCTGATTGTCCCAGAGAACTGTCTGGTTAAGTAACTTGCTCAGAGCCACACAATAGGCAAATGAAGGCTGAGGGATTCAAACTGAACTGCAAGAAGAAGCTTTTTAACAGCTCATTACCTTAATTATATTTGCTAACATTCAGAAGCTTCACTTCTAATAACTACATCTCTGTAATGCCCAGGTATAGGTAACTGTCCTGGAATCAAATACCTGAAAACATTTGCACACAAGAAATATTACAAGCTTTCAAAACTATACTGAATAACATCAACTGAAAGAAAATTCAGATAAATGTTTACAGACTTATTTAATACATTTGAGGTATATGTGCCACCCTGTAGGCATCATATGACTTCTTTTGAAACTGTACTAGGAGGAACCAGCTGATGAATAATGCTTACATTGTAAATGCTGGATATATTTTATTGTAAAAACCTTGTAAATGTTTCCTTTTGAATAATGCATGGATTATTCATTAATGTGTTGTCAGATTGTGGTTTGCTTTCTTATTCACAAGTTACTCTAACCACTGTGATATGAACTCGAACTTTGTTGAATGTATATAAATGTCGTATGTACTGGTATTGCTTTGTAGTTTATTATCATTTCTGAGCCTGGGTCATAGCTGGAAATGATCAGTTAACTAGTCCATATACCGGGTTAACAAATAATTAACTAAATAACTACATATATAAATAAAGTGGAGTAAATGAAAATTAGAGTGTGTCAGGCTGATAAACTATATTATATTTATTTTCTTTAAGGTGTGTGTATATGACTTCTTTTTCATGTTGGGAATGTGGTAGATATCCAGAACACACACACACACACACACATATATATATATATATATATATATATATATATATATATATATATACATACACTAAGCTGTTATTGCATCATAAATAAATAAACAAATATCATTATCTACAAACTTGACATCTTCTTTAATTAGAAAGATGCAAGATAATACCATCAGCAATTTTTATATGCAACAGGACAAACTGGGCTACACAGCTTCAGAGCTGCCCATCCATAAGAATGGCACTCTTAGGTACAATCTCTACACAAATCTCCACGTGTAATTCTCTTAAAGTTTTATGAATAATTGCAAAAAATGATTGAATTATTTCCTTTATACATAGACGAGTCATTGATGTGTTGTATCATACCCAGTTTCTCTTAGGAGTGGGCATTTGACTTCTGTTCAGGGTAAGGAATGCAGTGCACATCCACAATATGTCAATATTTAATTGACATTACATCAGAAGTAAAAAAAAATCTTACATATGAATCTAGAACAGTTGATCATTCTGTCACTGGAATGATGCAAACACCAAAACTTCCTTTACAGGCTATGAGAAAATGACCAAGCTGCAGGTACGTAATTAGAAGAAGAATGTCAATCTTAAGTTCAAGCTGAACCTGACTATCCTGGTACCAACACTCTGAAAGCTTTACTAGGAATCATGAAAGGGAGATGGAAACATTGTTTCTTATACTTAGGCATGTAGAGTTATTTCACTGTTACAGTCTGCCATGTTGCATTATACTTGGCTTTTGTTGGGGGTGGGTATATATATATATATATATGTCTTCTCTTCAGGGTGAAAATATAGTGCGTATCTAGAATATATATCTACTGAACTGGCATTACCTTAGAAGTAAAAATCATATATATTTCTCCATAACATTGATCTCTTCTGCCATTAGAAATATTTCCTTACCAAAACACCTTGTAATGACCATGATAATATGACCAAATCAAGTTTAGCACTGAGATGCATTCAGGTTTTAGGGTGTGATAGAAATATTAGGTGCATTATGTGTACTTTCCTGAAAATGAAAGTTCTATTAAAAAGTGCCAAAAGGATTTGAAGTATGGTGTGTTGCTCATTGGACAGAGTGTAGAATGTTTACTGGCATTTCATGATAACAACCTGATATGATACACTATAGTTAATTTAATGGGTATATGATTTCTCTTAGGATAAGGCATGCAGCATATGTCTGAGATATATTTGTATTGTGATTGCATTATATCCTAAGTAAAATGAATATATGTTTCTCCAGAATAGTGACTTTTTCTGCTACTAATATGGATTTAAAGGCTGGGATCAAGGTTCAAATCCTAGTCTTTTTCATTGAATTAATATACTTTGATAAGTGTAGCATGAGATAGAATATATACTGTGGGTGGATAAAAGGAAAGGGCACAAGAAAATGAGTTACTGATGTTCTAATACTGCAGTAAAGAAGCTTAAAAGTAGCTGAAGTAACAATGGGTGTATAAAATACATATAATTTAGCTATATATAATTTAGCTATTTAATTACTTTATATGAAATGTAATTAAACAGTGCCTTTGGGATACCAACTTTTATAGGCAAGACTGTATTTCTGAATAAAATAACTTAGCTATTAGTTAAAAAAAGTAAAATTAACTCTTAATGAATCTCTAATTTGGATTTTTCCGTGAATAATAAAACAGTGCCAGTATTTAGTTTGAACCTATAGCTAGGCACTTAAAAATATATTTATTTATTGCCTTTTGTTTACCAGGATGGTCTGATTGGGCATTCAGGCCATTTTCAGCAGGGGTCCGGTGAGAAAAGCTACTTTAAACTTACTAAAATTGCAAATAAATTACAGAGAAAAAAAGAATTTCAGTTCCTTAACAGTAGAAATGGGGTTTTAGAATTGTGCAGTGGGTAATACAATTAAGACAGGGGTTAATACAACTTGATTTCTGTAGGAGTGTTATACAATAATAAACAGATTGCAGTTACATATATAGCAATATACAAATTTAATTTACATAGAAATGGTGAAAAGTAGTATATAGTTATAAATATAGTTAGGATTTATGTACATTATTCACAGGATAAGGTAGGAGGGATGGAGAGTTAGGGTGTGTGATAGTCTAGAGGTCTGAGAAATTTGTTTGCCAGAATGGGAACAAGAACAGACCCAGGAGGAGTTTAGGTGCTGTATTAGGTTGTACTTAAAGCTTGATGCACAGCTGTCCTGTTTTAGTGTGATAGGCAGGGAGTTCCACTGTCTGGTGACATAGGATGAGTATAGTGAGCCTTCAGCTATATTACAGGATTTGGAAGTTATTAGTAGGCTCTGATTACCTGAGTGAGGGCAATGTGGTGGGGAGTAGTGCTTTACAATGTTTTGTAGAGAAGGGCACATGTATGGTTTGTGTATTATTTTGTGGGTAATGTGAAGCTTAGTGAATGTAAGGTGATTATGTAGTTATATCCAGCTGTTTTTCTTTAGTGTTAAGCAATGGTGCATACGGTAGGATGTATTAGCTGCAAATTTGGCTATTTTTTTAAAGTATGCCTCTAATTTATTTTGTAGGGTGGCTTGAATGTTGGTCAATATGGTGATGCACAGAGAAGGTGGGATAGAGAAGGTAAGATGATGCTAAGGATTTTATTGAGTCTGTAAGGTAAGGTTAGTTTTGGTAGAGCAAGCCCAGTTTTTAGTGAGTTTTCTTAATGGCCTGGGTGACATGAAGGTCAAAATTTAGGTTATTGTCTTTTATGACTCCTAGTAATTTGGCATTTGTCACAGATTCTGTGGTGGTGGTGTTTATTGAAATAATATTAAATGGTGCAGTGGTTGTTGAAATAGATCTGGGTGTGAAAAGCCTTAATTTTGTTTGTTTGGTATTTAAGATTAGTTGATGAGCCTTTAGCTGTGAGTCTATGGAAGTGAAGAAGTATTGAGTCATTTGCTGAATTAGTAAAAAGGTTGAGGCTGCTCAGATGATGGTAGCAGAATTTGCATATTGTACTAAGGACGCAGGCTTTCTGGCTTTGTACAGGTTATTTGTGAAAATATTGAAAAGTACTGGGTGCAAGGAGGAAGGGGGATAGATCTGATTCAGTTTTACGGCTTGTTGTCTGTTGGAGAGATAGGTACAAGACAAAGCAGGAGTTGAATGAGATAGTAATAGGGAAGATAGTTCATTAATTAGTAGTTGGTGGGATACTGTGTCAAATACTTTTCACAGATCCAGGAGCAGGAAGGGTATTAGGTTACTATTGGTATTTATTGTTTTTGAGAAACTAAGCAGACCTGTTGTCCGTTGTCATGCTGTGGTGTGGTTGAAAGCCATGTTGTGTGGGGGAGAGTAATTTTTTGTTTACGAGATGGTTTAGGAGTTCGGAGTGTATGCATCTTTCTAAGAGGAGAGTGAATTGCAATGGGGTGGTAATTGGAGAGGTCTGTGACTAATCCACCTTTGTGAAGTGGTATAATATGTGATTTTTTTCCAGATAGTGCATACATAGTTTTCTGTGATAAAGCTATTTATGAGTATTGATATGGGGTATGCCAGGATGTTGGCAGCTAACTTAAGATATTTGCATGAGAGTTTGTCAGTAGCCGGTGCAGTGATTTCCAGTTTTTTTAGGAGGCAGTTTTTGAAAACTGCATTGCAGACGTAAAAAATTTATAGATATAGTAAACTTGCATGTATTAGTTAAGAACATAAGTCAAGATGATGAAAGCCTCGAAGAAAGGTCATGATTTTATTTTCAGTGCATAGATATTAAACAACTGAAGAATAACACAGTATTTTTTCTCCACTAATGGTACTGTAGACAGTTATACAATATAATCTCCATAATGGAAATCAATTTGACAGAGTTCTACTAGAAAATTTAAAACTGCAAGATCTTGAAGTGATGTGTTTGCTTGAGGAAAGAAATGTGTTTCCTAGTGTTCAGTTTGTGTAAGTTCAGTTGCATGTAGTGATTCATATTGATAACTAGTATATATGTTATAGTACATATCAAAATGTACTTCTTTCTATATAAGAAAAAATATGCATGTACTAGTGAGACTAAACTCTAATATGTAAATACTCAAATTAGTTACTTCTATATGGTCATGTGTTACAACTTTGAAATGATAAAACACGTTTCAGATATATTAAGTAACAGTAGTGGGTCAAGCAGATTGAAACAAATCATTTCTTTGTATCTGGAGGTGTACCATATGGTACCACTCATTGGCTTAAATTACTGTCAGCTCAGATATATAAGGCCAATCTGTAGTTACTGTTACTAAATGACATGCTTATCAGCTTGTTCTAATATTTGCAACATTCATTCCATATATCTAATAGAAGTATAAATGCAGTCATCTCAAAACAGGTGTTTTATAAGGCGTAAGCCAGAGACTGTAAAAAAGAAATGAAACTGCTTATTATAAAAGTGTTGGTGTGGTTTGTTCAGATTTATATAAATGTATTATTGGCTATGTAGTAAGTGATGGTTTAATGAAGATGTTTCTTGTTTAAAAAAGCAGGAATTGCATAATTTGTATAATATTGCTTAGGTTATATGATATATACCGGTTTACAATTAAAATCTCAACGTCATTATGTACGCATATGAACAGTTCAAACTACAGATGTTCGAATAGTTCATATGAGTACATTCTGAATGTTCAAACGTTTATATTAGCGAATGTCCTGTGCATTTGCTAATATAAATTCGAAGGGATTTGCAGAGATCGTGGTACAGTGCGGTTAGGGAAATACATCCCTTTCCTCACTGTAGTGTGATCTCGGAGTTGGAATATATAGTTGGGGGTGTGGGGGGTGTAGGCGGGCTTGCCCCCTGCAAAAATGGGCTGTTATTTTTTAGTAAAATGTCAAATTCGACTTTTTCAGCAATTACTGCAGATTTTTTACTTTCTGAACAGTTGAAAATCTGCAGATTTGACACTGCATCTTGACATTAAATTATGAAATTTTTAAAAATTTCGTAATTTTAATAGTAAACCATATATACCAATATATGTGAAGTATAATGTTTATGTTAATATAGTTTGATTACTTTTATATGAATGTAAATTTGCCAATGTCACAAGTGATAATTCAATAAAGGTGTTTGGAAAAAAAATACATGAAAATATTATTACACTTGTCAGAATGTTTTTTAAAACCTTGATAAAAAAGCTGGTGCAGCAATATGTCCCATATATAGCAATGACAAACATATCTGTGAATCTTAAGTCAGAACTGTTTCTTTAATACCTGTATTAAATTATCACTTAAGACATAGGTACTTCTAAATGAATATAAAAAAACAAATCATGTTAACATCTTTTTCCATTTACATACCTTTTACATTACATATATGTTTTCTTTCCCTAAAACAACTGTCATTCAATCCAGCATTATACAAGTAGCTCACTTTTTGCCTTCCCTTAAATCTCACTCATCCTTCTCAACATTATTCTGCATGTATTGTTTCCATAAATCCCAGAACTGGTTTCATTTTCCCAGAAAATGAACAGCTGTAAGGTCAGTTAGCTTTGTTAAAAATCAATAATGGCAAATAAAAATTATCTTTAATAAATAATGTAATTAACTATATTTTCATAAATTAGAATTAGTGTACAGAAAATATACCCATGGAGTGCTGTTCCTGGAATTTTGTGATAAATATTCCTTTTAGATGCTATATTAGTTAAGGGTTAAATTTGGCTATGCACTCTCTTTCCAAAAGAATTATTAAATTGACTGTCTTGGAATAAATATCTTAACATTTTCTGTAGTAACATATCCACAGTTTGGCTATTATTTTCTCATGAGTCTAGATAGATACTCCAGCAAAACTTCCTGAACTAACTTTTTAATATAGCTGGACCTACTTCAACACCGAGTTACAATTAAGTCCTTAAGGGTGGTGTGGCAATTGTATCTGCATTTTATGCTTAACTATCCAGGTATAATTATCTAAAAGAGTTACTAAGAAATCAGACAAGGACTGTGGCATGGTTTTGTGTAACAAGCATATTTCATTATACATAGGTTCCATTCAGGGTAAGTATGTGATTTCTGTACAAGGTGAGAATACATAGTGATAGTGAACATGGCCAAAAGGCTGTGTTTATATACCAGCACTGATAGTGGTGCAGAGATGGGGCATGTTGGGGGGACCACTAGACACTGGGTGTACTATACTTGTGTCATAAATTCACTTAAAACAGTATGGGGATCAGAGGTGGGGTGAAAAATTATTTAATGACAGTCTTGTACTTACTGATGCTGCTGACTGCAGCTCTGTTTTGGTACCTTGCTAAAATAAAAGTCTGATACTGATACAGTTAACTTGTTTAACTCTGCGCAGCTCTATTAAAATAACCTGTCTATATAACAGATGACATGTACAATACTGTAGAGTTTACAGCTTTAATGTCTCAGGCTAAACTTTTAACAGTATGTAAGATGTTCTCCAGTATACAGATCTAACACGAAATCAGATCCAACACCATTCAATTTTATTGTCCTTATATACACTTTTTTAAATCAGTCTTTTGATGCTGATGTAATGCAATCTGTTGTTAAGCTACTTTGTGTTCTCTTTCAAGGTGAATTATTTGACAGTTTAGTGAGATGTCCTTGCCTACAACCTGGTAGGGAGTTGTTCCTTTTTTGCACCTGTGTCTTAGGAATTTCTTATCAGACACTGTTACATACAGCTGAATGCCTTTTTACTTGAATTAAGGCGTTATCCTTATCAGCATTTTTCTTCAAGCTTCATATTACATTACAGCCGAATGCCTTTTTACTTAATTTTTAACTAAGAGCAGTTTCACCTTTTAATATATAATAGCAAACAGAAATATGCATGCATCTAACTGACTATATTTTCCTACATATATTTTAGCAAACAGAAGTGTACATGCATTTAGCTAGCTATATTTTTCTACACACACATATATATATATATATATATATATATATATATATATATATATATATATATAGTCTAATAACCAGAGAGGTATATGCATTTATAAATCTCTAATTAAATATATATATATATATATATATATATATATATATATATATATATATATATATATATACACACACACATATATCTGACAGTACTCTCTTTTTGTTTTAAACACACAAAAACAGTCTACATTGATATATATTTTTTGGTATTATGATTTACAGAAAACACATTAGGAAACAAAACATTTAGTTTTCTTTTGATACAGCAAATTAAAACACAATGTTATATTGTTAATACAATGATAACAAGCATTACTAGTAAAATTAGATGAATGATTCAATGTAATAACTTTTTTAGACCATTTTGTGAGAATGTTCTATCTGTTATGAGCTGTATCTTGCCATTGCTGAATTAACTATTTGCTTTTATTTATCTAATGATTTCAATGAAAATTTTACACTAATTATTGACAATGCCTGTGGATTCCATTGTAAATGCACTGCAGCCTTGTTTTTTGGAATACTATGCATACAAATGAATTGAGGATCAATTTTTGTGAACAGTTTAAAATTTGATGGCAAAATTGTTTACACAGATTTACAGAGTGTAGAAAACATGGTTTATACACTGAAGAATGCTGTTTACATATTAAACCATTTACTGTACAGCATACACTTGCTAGTACAGAATGTTTTTGCATTTGTACATACATGGGCTGTAATGTACACTCAGTCTAGTTTACAAGCTTAGTATTAAACTGAAGCCTGCTAAATAAACATTACTGAAACATTAAAATGTATTTCTGGTATTTTTGTCTCACTACCATACATGTTGATGGTACCCTAATCACTTGATGACAATAAAAAGATATGGTTGTCTTTTAATAATTACTGAATCATTAACATTGCCAATATGTTTTTTGTACCTTTAGTTTAGTCCCTTCTGCAGCACTGTTTACACAGTCAGTGTAAAATTGAAATAATAGCAAAAGTAAATTAAGGCATCAAAGTTACACACTGGAAATCAGTCACTGTACTTTATTGCAGAAGACAAACGGTAAGCGCTTTCACAACTTAATGTTGCTTCATCAGACCACGTTAGTGGAGTAATATTTCTTTAAATTGTGATGCCATACTAATTGTCCTAGTATTTAACCAAGCATCAGTTGTAGTGATGTGGTCTGATGAAGCAACATTAAGTTGTCAAAGCGCTTACCGTTTGTCTTCTGCAATAAAGTACAGTGACTGATTTCCAGTGTGTAACTTTGGTGCCTTAATTTACTTTTGCTGTTGTTGTGTGTTTTGGGCACCTCAGTGTACCTGCAGCCATTTGTTTTTTGCATCTTCAGTTCCTAAAATTGTAATAATGCCCCCCCCCCTGTAGTATGCAGCATTTTATTGCAGTATTGTTTATTTTATTTACTTCATGCTGTGAGACTTGAATGTATGCCTGCCCTTTGGCTGTTACCCAAACTGTGACACTGTGGTCTAAGGAAAGATTTTCTTTGCTGAATTTTTAACAGATTACACATTTGCTTTATTAGGTCACTAACAAACTGTGGACCATTGTTTGATTTGATAATATTTGGCCATCCCTAATGACAGAAAATATTTTTTCATAAAGCTTCTGCTGTTGTCTTTGTTGTCATAATTTTAGTAGGAATTGCCTCTACCCATTTTGAAAAGATGTCCACTACTAATAGCAGGTATCTGTACCCTCCCTGTGTTGTTGTCAAGGGACTGGCATAATCTATTTGAACTGCATACTATGGCCCATCTACTGGCGGTGTTACTGAGGTTTTTTTTACTTTAAGCATTTGCCTGCAAACAGTTTATTAATGACATGCATGCACAATTGTAATGTGTTATTACAATTACCAAATAGGGTGTCTGCAGACTCTCATGCATTTTGCTTAGTGCTGCACATGAACACTTAACAATTATGTTTTAGTAACAATAATGTTTTAGAAAAATGCAAGCCACCTGACCTGGCAACCAGTCTTGTTTTTGACCTTATAAAGTTCAGTACCAGTATCATTTTATCTCCCCAACATTCCTTGTAACTACCCATCCCAGCCTGGGAGGTTCTGAGTTCACATAAAATAAAATCTCTTACTTTTTTCCCTTCCTGGGCATTCCAGACTCTGTAGACCATAGAACATCCCTTAACCCCTTCAGCACTTTCTTTACCTTCAGTCATTTGTTAATACACTTGCAACTTGATATTAGAATGCAGTGGTAAAACACTTAGAATTATAATAAGTATTTGTAATTTGCATAACTATGCATACATTTTAAACTTGGGTTTTATTTGTAGTATTATGTACTCAGTATAAATTTATATTAGTAATATTACTTTTGTATACCTTTTTGCCAAGGTCTCTGCTACTCCTGGTGCTATTATACAATTACAAAACATTGTAAAAAACAAAAGAAATATTGGTTTAACTAACACACATGTAAAACTAATGATATTTACATTATTTACATTTGATGTTGTCTGCCTTTTGCTCTTGTGCATTTTAAACAGCTGCACTTTAGATGAAAAGAAAATACATGCATGTTACTCTTGTGACTTTATGTCTCTTTGCAGCTTTTGATTACTCTCATTTGATTTCTATGCACTAGAACTGTTCTTTTATTTAGCTGTGAGAGGCTGTCCCTATAGGTATGTCATAAGAACAGCTATATGTCTTATTTTACTGCTTAACTGATAAGTGTCTTGCTTTAACTGAATGAAAGTTTATTTGTTCATACATTAGATCCCGCTGTGTATGCTAACCATTTTCTAAATGTAGAGTAGAGTGTTGTAAATTATTTTTTCTCAGCTAAGTTAATTGCTGTTGCTTTAACTCTTTACTAACCAGATTATTTTGGTCTTGAATTTTGCATGGGCTGTCTGATATTTATCTTATTCTGTTCTGCTGACTCTAAAGCTCTTATGCACTTCTGAAAAAATGTTTGTATATGTTGTCTAAACTTTCTGAACTCACTCTTTCTGTCTCTTAGAAGTTTATTAATTTTTTTCTGTCAGTTCACCATGAACCTTGTCTCTGTCATTATCTGTTTTGTACTGTGCAGTGACTTTCCACTTTTGTCTAATAAGATGTACAGGAGATTCTGTCAATAACTGATTTGACTGCTGTTGGTAACTCTGAAATTAACATTTCACATGTGATGACAGGACATAACTATTTAAGATATGGAAATAATGCAAGTGTATAACCCTTATCTGGTTATTTACCATTAACAACAGTCTGAATTGCACTTTTATGACATTGCACACAGAAAGCGGTTTCATATGACTTGCACAATAAACATTTACTGTCATACCAATCATGTTTCTGTTTAAGATACTGGTCAAATATAATCCATTTGTATAATTCCTGACTGCCAACTTGCCCTAATAAGGTTTTGCATTTGCTAATATGCTGCCCATACAACCTCTGTGCTTGTCTAAAATTGACACATTAAGAATAATACTGTATTTGCTACCCTTTTTACTAGCCTGATTAATGGCATCCATACTGTCATGTAACACACAAAAATGTTCTTACCAAAGTCCATGATGACTTCAGATGACTGGTCTGATCACTGTAGATGGTTGGAAAATTTCTGTAGTTACTTGAAAAGTTAGTGAAATTAAGCTGGCAGTAGCAGATTTGAACCTGAGAATTCACCGACCTAGAGAATTTATGGCACTGCTTCCTTCCTGCACAGCAGTATCACTCTGAATTCAGATGTCTGAGGAACTGTACTGCTGCACACTGTGGAAATTGAAGTGCTCCTATTCAGGCCTCAGTCACGTACATAAATATTAGTCACTGCACTTTTACTGAAGCGACCTTATACAAGGCACCATTCCCCCTGTGTTTGAAGAGAGGCAAGGCTCACCAGTGAAATATTATTTAATGACAGCCTTGTACTTAGTGATGCTGCTGAATGCAGCTCTGTTTTGGTGCCTTGCTAAAATAAAAGTCTGATGCAGTTAACTTGTTTAACTCTGCACAGCACTATTAAAATAACTTGTCGATATAACAGATTGCATGTACAATACTGTAGAGTTTACAGCTTTAATATCTCAGACTAAACTTTTAACAGCATGAAAGATGTTCTTCAGTATATAGATCTAACAAGAAATCAGATCGAACACCATTCAATTTTACTGTCTTTATATACACTTTTTTATGATATCAGTCTTTTGATGTTGATGTAATGCAGTCTGTTGTTAAGCTAATTTAGTGTTCTATTTCAAGGTGGATTATGTGACAGTTTAATGAGTCGTCCTTGCCTCCAACCCAGTAGGGAGTTGTTCTTTCCTTGCCCCTGCATCTCAGGAATTTCTTATCAGACACTGTTACATACAGCTGAATGCATTTTTTACTTGAATTAAGGAGTTATCCTTATCAGCATTTTTCTTCAAGCTGTACCAGACCCTGAACATTCAATGTTACATTACAGCTGAATGTAATTTTTTTTATTTAATTTTTAGCTAAGAACAGTTTAACCCTTTAATATATATCAAACAGAATATGTATGCATTTAACTGACTGTCATCATCATCATCATCATCAGCCCCCTTTTCACATTTTTTCTACATGGGGTCGGGGCATTGTGTTAACTGTCACCAACTCTCTCAATTCAGTGCCACACTCCTACCTTCTTCAACACTCATGCCTGACTGTCGCACATCTTCTTTCACACAATCCATCCACCTCTTTGCTGGATGTCCTCACTTCCTCTTACCGTCTTCCTGTCTGTCCCAAGTCTTCCTCACCAGATTGTCTTCTACTTTTCTGCATATGTGTCCAAACCACTGTAATCTGTTCTCTTTGATCTTTTCTGCAATTGGAGCTACTTTGGCTTCTGCTCTTATGTCCTCATTTCTATGTCTGTCTCACAGTGTGCATCTTACCACCCTTCTCAGTCACTTCATTTCCATCACCTCTAGCTTCTTCAACTGTTCTGCCTTTACTGCCTAGGTTTCTGTACCATACAGTAGTACTGGTCACACCATTGTCTTATACACCTTACTTTTCAGCTTCTTTGGCATTCTTCTCTCATAGACTACACCTGATACTCTATGCCAGTTGGCTGCAGCCCCTCTGATTCTAGCTTTGACCTCTTCATTCAGACTTCCCTTCTGTTCAAC
Organism: Protopterus annectens; assembly: GCF_019279795.1. Lineage (NCBI taxonomy): Eukaryota > Metazoa > Chordata > Ceratodontiformes > Protopteridae > Protopterus > Protopterus annectens. The sequence continues at coordinate 986,389,346 of NC_056727.1, forward strand.
CACCCCTCCCAGATGCTTGAAGCTGTTTACCTGTTCCACTATCTTCCCTTCTATCTCTATTCTCAGCTTCTTCTGATTTCCCCAATTTGCTGCCATTACCACCGTCGTATCTCTGCTTACTTTTATCCCATGTGCCTTGAGTTTTACATTCCATTCTCCTATACTTTGCTGAAGTTCTTGCTCAGAGTCTGCCTGTAATGCCACATCATCTGCATACAGCAATTCTGTTGATCTGTTTCCTCTGACCTGTTTGCTAATGTAGTCCATCACCAGTATGAACAGCAGTGGGCTCAGACCTGAACCCTGGTGTACACCCACTCTCACTGGGAACCCCTCTGTGAGGCCAAACACTGTTTGTACTTGAGTCATTGGGTTCTTGTATATAGCCTGCACTAATTCTACCAATGCATATAACTGACTATATGTTCCTACATATATTTTAGCAAACAGAAGTGTAAATACATTTAGTTATCCTCTCTCTCTGTATGTATATACACACATATATATATATATATATATATATATATATATATATTCTAATAAACAGAAGTGTATATGCATAAGGGTGGGGGGACCACTAGATATCAGGGCTATGACTTGCAAAAAGGAAGCACAGATAACTTGTGGAGCATCTGTGTATGTGGGAGAGTGGCATAGGGGGATGTCTATGCCTACAGATACTGACACAGCTGTTAACTGCTGTGATATTGAAGTAGTTGACTGTGATTTAGAGAAATGCAATTTAGCGAATAATGAGAGCTTTCTTCATTGCAACTAACATGTCTCTGAATTGCAAAATTCTGCTTTGTGGGAGCAGGGCCTTTAGGACATTTAATAAATTCATGGTATGGTATTCTGTTGATATTACCATTCAGCCTGCATCACAATCAGCTGCTTTTTTCACCATTCATCTCATAGCAGACATATACCTATGAGTCTTCTTCTGGCTGACAAACTCAATAAATATTAGGATCATATCGTTAATGTGGTTTAATGCCTAATGAATACAAAAAAAAATAACATTTCTCAAAAATGTCTTCACTTCTGTTGTTTGTAATATTAAAGCAAAATGCACAGTTTTTTTACAATAAGAGACTGACATCTACACATTATAAAGAACAAAAACGCTCAAAAAAGGTTCATCTTTATTTATTTTGCCTGGTATAAGACGTTTTTATTACATTTGAGATGTTGTTGTCACTTTTTAGCACAATCAGCTCATGCAGTGTGTTGTAAAATGGTGAAAATCCAGGTGTCTTTTCCTTAAAACTGTAGAAGAAAATCTGAATGCGATATAGAAATATTTACATTGAAAGCAGGTTCAGACTAATGTCAGAATGGCAATTAGATATTGATAAACTGCAGCTTTTAGAAAATATTTAGTTTGAAATAAAAGTCTGTCAGCTCTCTTTAGACTAATATGCAAGCAATAAAAAAAAAGTAACTATATAATGTACTGACATAGACACTGCGGGCACTAAAAGTGTTGTTTTCTAGTTGTTTTTCCTAAAGGTTGTGTCTACCAGAATTTCAAATGTAGCATCATAAGATGAAGAGCAACCTACATGCCTGTATAACCCCTTTTTACTCACCCACTTTTTTCCATACAGCCACCATTGAACAGCCATAACTTACTTGTCCACACCTTAAGCTAACTTATTGTTTTTCTATTCTCCTGTGCTTTGCCCGCCCAGTCGGGCCTACCCACTCTGTTCACCCTCGCTGCACTCGGGGTCACTCCGTTCCTCTACCCTACCCTCATTCCCACACACCCCCACTTTCCTCAAATTTTATACCTAACTAGGCCACACCCTTTAAACCACACCCCTCTCATCATCCCAATCCTTACCCAGCAGAACTGTCTCCCCTCCTGTTTGTCTGTTCCTATTATCTCTACACTTACATTGTTTCTCCACACAACTAATTACACATCCACACTTTATACCCCTCTCTCTTCCACTCCATTTAATTTGTCTCTCTTATAGCTTATATCTTCTACCTTCCATATTTTTGCAGAATCCCCAATCTACATCTCTCTATAACACCACAATATATACCTCTCCCCTATTTTTTTCCTTTCTTAGCATCCTTCTTTATTACACCAAATATCTTACACCAGTATACCTTTTTCTGTCACTCCCCTACCTACTTTCACCTTCTTTTTCAGTACTAGCATTCTTTATTAGTATTCCTTTCACCATGACTCTAATGAAACATCTTATCTCCAGCTTATCATTAATATCTCTACTACTATCTGTGTGTACTACCTCCTACCACTCCTACTATCTTATAATCTACCCCTCTCCTAAACTGCCCATGACACTGAACCTCCATAGCTTCAGTGACACAGTGCACATCTCCCCACACCCATTTAACATTTCTACCTCACTTAATTTCTCTTTCAAATATTTTCAAACCCATAGCTCTTCCCCTTGCCTCCATGAACAGTTTAAACTTTTCTCCAGACGAAAGTCCCTTACACTCCACTGCCTCACTTGCATCAAACTCCAATCTGACATTCATCCAAACCCTGGCCCTGTACACCCCACCACCTCAAACCCTCTTCATCCACCAGATTAAATTACTGATATCTCCCTTCCACCACGCCACAGGCACAACTCTGACCTACTTGTGATACACTTTAACCTCAGAAGCCTCCTTAATAAAGTTCATGAGTTCCATGCTGCCATTGGCCTCTACTTCCCAGACATAGCCATAATCACTGAAACTTGGTCAATGTGGCGGTGGCATTGCTATAATGTTCAAAGACAACCTCAGTTTAGTACAACTTAATACCTCTCCACCTCACCTTCCTTCAGCAGAAATTGTAATAACACATCTAGATATTAACACCCCAAATCCATTATTTTTATAGCCATCTATCTCCCCCTGTGAATAACCTCACACATATTGAAAGCATCCTGGAATGGGCCTCCTCCTCTTTCTCACAAGAAACTATTATACTTGGTAATTTTAACCTAGACTGGCTTACCTGCTCCTCTATCTCTAACTTTATTATTTGCTTTTTCCCAATATATCATTCACCCCACACTTATAGACAAGGTCACCAACCAGCATTCTATACCTGACTGGATTCCAACAAACAAACCCAACACTAATTATGTTACTGGTTGTCTCCCAGATTCCCTAAGTGATCACTACCCAACCTATCTTATCAGAAAACATACTCATAGTACTAACAATGTTATATTTTATTATGTACATAATAAGAAGTTTCCCCCCACTATATTTAACACACTTTTACAAGAATATGACTGGTCACCTCTAAAAACCCTTCAATTGGATCTCGCAGTACAGTATATCAATACTGCTTTCCTGCAGGTACTTCACAACCTGGCACCAATCAGGAAAGTTCATGCTAAATCTAAACAATTACCATATTTATCCAAAGGCACTATTTTTCTACTTAAGCAAAGAGACAAAGCATGGCCTCTTTATCACAAAAACAAAACCAATTACATCTCTTATCAACAGCTCAAAAATCAAGTCAAGAAACAAATGAGACAGAACAAATAAAAACTACTTTCAAATATTTCCACTGAGATGCCAAAATAACCCCCAAAGATTCTGGAAAACAATTAACCTCCTTCTTAATCCCAGGAAACCTACCACTCCATCCCCAACAGCAAACCACCGTATAGACTTTATAGCTATCCAATTCAATACCCACTTTATCACCTCAATAACCGCATTACTTAACAATACCAGAAATTCACCACTCTACATACCTCTCCCTTCTAGTTTCAACACTCCTCCCTTCTCTGTTAAACCAATCCAAACCAGTCATATACAAAATCTACCTAGTAAAATAAAACCCTGCACTCTTTCTGCAGATCAGTTACCAGGCGAATTTCAAAAACTTGCTGTGTCATCCATTTCTTATTCTATGTTTATACTAATTAACCGCTCTATCTCTGAACAGTATGTTCACTTACTCTGGAAAATATTCCATGTCATACCACTTCACAAAGGAGGTTCATCTATGGATCTTTCCAACTAAAGACCCATAGCCATCCTTTCCCCACTAGCCAAAATCTTAGAAAAATGTTTACACAAACATTAGACTACCTCCTTAAGAACAACCATTTATCTAATATTCAGCATGGCTTTTGCCCCAAACATAGTACTAATACTGCTCTAATAAGTTTCACCAATACCATACATTTCCTCAAAAACAAAAAACAAGTTGTCTCTGCCACCTTCCTAGACATGTTGAAAGCTTTTGACACCGTATCTCATCAATTACTTCTGAACAAACTTACCACATTCAATTTTAGCACTGAAACCTTAGGCTGGTTTCATAGCCATCTCTCTAACCATAAACAAGCTACCTTTTGGTTTAATAAACTCTCTCCCTTACTCCCCATTACTGTTGGTATCCCACAAGGTTCTATTCTTGGCTCACTTCTCTTTATTATTTTTATATCTTTGTTCTGTAGCTAATCCTGCCTCAATAATTCAATATGCAGATGATTCTTCCCTTATCTGCTCCTCCCCCACCTTGAATAAACTCCAAGAAAAAAACTCAGAATGCCCTGCATAGTATTGAGAAATACTTATCAGACCATCAACTCATTTTAAATCCTAACAAAACTAAGTTTATGGTATTTTCCAACTCCTCCGTAAAAAAATGATCAAGCTACTCTTTCTATCTGTTCCTCCAATGGCACAATTATTGAACCCATAGAACAAACAAACCTTATCTGTGTTACTATAGACAATGGCCTAAAGTTTGATAAACACATAGCATTAACAATCAAAAAAGTCCATATAAAGCTTGGTGCTCTTTATAGGACTAAACCACACCTGACCAATCATGCCAGACTCACTACATCCAGGACTCATCTTCTATCTACACTACTTTACTGTTCACAAATATTCACTAAACTTCATAAATCTGACTTAAATAACCTTGAATCTGGCTATAATAAAATTGCCAAATTTGCAGCAAACATCCCACATAGATCACATCATTGTACCGCTCTACAACATCTTGGCTGGACTGAATTCCCCAGCTTACTCACTCTTAATCAGTTAATAGTTGCTCACTCTGTTATCCGTAAACCAGACCACTGTCCTGCCCTATCTGACCCTGTTCAACACTATACTAATCTGACCTCACTTAGGTCAGTTGATAAATTACTGCTCAAAGTTAGCAAATTTCACAACTTTCATGGTGATGCACTATATAACCACTCTGTATCCAAAGCTTGGAATTCACTTCCACAGCATATTCTATCCTGTCCTGATACTCAGAACTTCAAATGGCACCTACTAGATTCCTACTCAAAGCATTGGTTATGTTCATGCACTTCCTCTGGCTAAGTTATCTCCACACTGCTGTTCTGTCTTTTTGTTATTTCTGTTATTTTTTTCCTTGCTCTGATTAGCCTATGAATGACATATTTTGTCAATCCTACATTAAAAAAATAGTTTTTTTTCTTGTAATTTGAACTCTAATTACTTTCATATGTACATTTTTGACTTTTTATCTTGTCATATCTATTACCATGTTTATTTTATCAACATTTGTAACTTTTACGTATTTGTTCAATGTGTGTATATTTTTATCATAGCTCTTTTGTAACTTTTGCTTTGGAGCTTTTATCCCCGGGTCTTCGCTGAAAATGGGCAACTTGCCCAGTTGGACACTACCTGGTAATCAAATGTAAATAAATATTAAATAAATAAATAATTGTGACTCCATGTCTCATTTTGTATAAAAAGTGAAATTTAGGTTTGTGTTAAATGTTATGTCATAAAATGTCATTAAAATTACTTTTTCATTATAATTCAAAGTGCAGTTGTTCCTTTGCCTTTGAAGATAAGAGCACAGTCAAAGGAAATGTATAGGTAATTCTATCAGCAATGTTTGCAGTACATTTATTTAGAATAGGTCAAGCCATTTTGGGTATGTGACCCTGTATATACCGGTACTAAGAATAGATAAAAACAGTCACTAATATGAATACAACACTACTAAAATAGTCAGTAGTAAAGGGGTTAAGCGTTCCTGCTAGAACACACACAACACTCACACTTGTATGCAATTTGAAGACTTGCACCACGTCTTTGAGATATATGAGGAAACTGGAGAACCCACAGAAGGCTTACATGAGCACAAAGAGGGCATTTCAGAAAGCACCCCGGCCAGGAAATGAACCAGAGAAAACCAAGCACTATGACGTGGTTGAAAGAGCAAACCTATCTATACTGATATACAGAATCTTACATAATCTGGACTAAAAATATTATAACTTACACATTTAATCCATAGAAAAAAGCAAACACAAAACATAGCAACTCAAGAAAATGCATAAAATTCATTAAACAATATTTTTACAGTGAGACTACACCCCCATCTTTCAGTATGGAGGGTCTTTCCCCAGACTGCATCTGAGGTCACACAAAATCAGAATAATGGAAAAAAATCACAATTTTGCTTTGACTCTGAGTTGCCTAACTTCAGAAGCAACATTACTTTGTATTTGTGACAGAACAGTAGCTGATACACTGAGGTGTCTGCAGTGTAAGAGTTTGCTTGAGTATGCACAACACTTCAAGTATTGACAAAATATCATGCAACAGATGGGCTGGTACTAGTATCATGCACAGGGACTGTCATAAGTTTGAACTGCAATCCTGAAAAACATTAGCTAAAAATTGTACAAGAAAGCTTGGACCTTACAAAATAGTGAAGACTCTGTCACTGTAGCAAGTCATATTGAAGAACATTGTCTCTGTGATTAACAGATTTTTTAAATTTTGGTAGTTGTCTAAAAATGGACTCTTAGAGCAAAATTTCTCAGGGGCCTTCTCTTTGCAGAATTAATTATAATAAATGTGTTGTTATTTTACCTAAGTAATTGAAAATAGGTATGGAATATCCTTGTTTGTGTTGTGGTAGAACTTTGAAGTGCTGTTGAATTTTTGAATGTATAACAACAACAACATTTCAGCAAGTCAGAATCATACTGAATTTTTATTACTACTCTTACCTATGTACAGGAGTATTGATCATATCACCCTTTCTCATGGTTGAATTGCCACCACTGTTAATTACATTTAAATATGTTATTTTGACTGTGTTACTACAAGTTATTATCATTTGTATTTATGGTTATTTAATGTTGTCTAAAAATAAATACAAAGAGTTTTGATAAAAAATGTTATGCAACAAATTTTAGTGTTATCAGATGCATCATTTGGTCCATCCACAAGTTAAGCAAAAACATTGATTTTTTTTTTTTGAAGATGAAGCCTAAAGCAGACATTATGGTATAGTAATTTCTCATTTGAAACGTGCTGAAACTGTTTATTCATGCACTTGTAACGGTTATTGTGTCATTGCAGGGTGTTTGCACTCAAAGGTGGGATACCTGACTTTACATTTAATATACTTATTTTTTGTGCAGGTGAGCTGGTCTGCTAGGGCCCCTTTCATTCATGTCCATATTATTATAAAATCAATAAAATAAACATGAACTCAGCAAGTTTTTACACAGGCAAGTAGTTAATTACTACAACTTATGTGAAATAGCAATTAAAGCCTATAATAATGTGTAGTAATATTAAACAAATACAAGCAATATGTACAAATAGCACACATGCCATATTAAAACAGAAAAATAAAACATCTGGGAAATAATATTAGAAGAAAAAAATACAAAAAATATGGAGTACTGTTCTAACAATTTCAGGCAGCTTCATTATTCAGAGATTTCTTTAATGCATGTATAAAGACTTGAAAGAGGGCATGGGTTATAATATCAAACTATAGGAAGTTTCCTATCTATAGTTCCAAAATCAAAAAGGCCTTAGAGATACCGAGCTACAATTAAATAAGTGGCAAAGAATGTCAAATGTCTCAAAATTTGAGTCACCTCAAATTATCTATGGTATGATCCTATTTATTCTCATTAGGGGTAATATATAATTATCAAACATGAGATGGGTAAGGCCAATCTATAACCAAATTGTATGAGTTATTTCAAGCACAAAAAAAGGAAACTGGCTAGGGTTAAAATGGCCCATAAGGGGAGCTAGCCTGACACTTCCCTTTGAACCTATCTGCTTGATCTGAGTAACCTGATGGATGCTTGACGATTATAAATGTTGTGCACTCGTCTTCAGTAACCAAAAGTGACATTCTATGTTTTTAAACATCTTTATTACATTATCACTTAAGACATAGGCACACATAACTTAATAGAAAAGAAAACTAACCATAATAACATTTGTCATATTCATGCATTATGTATTACATATGTTTTCTTGCTTTTTAACAATTATTATTTTCTCCATTACATAAATTGATTGATCTCTGCCTTCCATTAAACCACTCTCCTCCTCCTGAACATTATTCTGTACATATTGTTCCCACACATTCTATTTATTTCTATGTAATTTGCTCCTTGCCTTTTATAAAGATCCTACCGTGTTCTTTACAATATTCAGTACTTCAATTGCAGTTGATTTAGAATTTGATTTCCATTTTCTAGCTTTTGCTTTTTGGCATCTGATAACATTAAACTTAGTAAGATCTCGCTATGTATAGGCAATTCAAATCATGTGTCCCAGCACAAGAAAATCACTTCCTTTTTTTACAGCCATTTGCTCCCCTATCATTTCTGGCAAGTACTCTGTAGGGAATTTTTTTAATTTGTCAACTCATTAAACTCCCTAAAAATTTTCTCAGTTACTTATATCTATTCCATCACACCTCCATCATTTGCTGTCATCCTGGAGAAAATGTTTCTGAAGTCTGCTTGGGTTATAAAAATTCCTATGCAAGTACTTCCAACCAAAAATCCTAAACCTTCTGGACTTTGCCTCATACTTGGGAGCCATATAGATGTCTCTAATACTTCTATAGAATCTCTGGTTATTATTCTTGTTATAGGTTCCCTAAGTTTAACAATAACATTTTCCTTCTGTTGCCTAAATCATTGTGCTAAACGTTTTATGCTCTTGAATAGTTATCAAAAAACACTTTGCTTGACAGCAACCTTTCTAAACTCTAGTATGTTATCGAAGTACTTTCTTGTTTTCCCTTTTGCACTCTGCAGTTGATTCTCTTCTTGTTCTCTGCGATTCCACTTACTCGGCAATACTTTAACCTTTACCACCCTCCCTAAATAATTCCTATGTCTTCTTTCCCATGTTTTATCTTTTATTTGTATCCTATTTTTAAACTACACTTTATTTCATCCCACTTACTTGCTATCCCTTCTGAAGAAATTTCTATTTTTCCTAATAACTCTTGAATAATTTCCACTACCCATTCCTTAAATGCCTCTCTGTTTAACAAACAGGTAAAAAAGCACCGCTGTCTCATTTTTACTTAATTACCCTGAATCTTTATCTTAGTTTTTATTGGTACACAATCTGAAGTAGTTATTGGGGGTGTGTCAGTTTTCAGTTAAATATAAATGTTACTGTGAAATCTTTTCACATTTTCATATTGTGCCTTGGGGAATAATATGTAAATTCTGACTGATTTCCTAGAACTAAATTCATATGCTCCATACCAAATATTCTCATATACTTCTTCAGAAAACTATCCTCTTTTGTTATACATTCCCCTTCTAGATCCACCTGTTGCATTCTACTATGGCAAATCAAATTCCAGTTCACACCCAGATATAATATTTCCTACTAAAAGCTTATTAAAATTCTCTTAAGCTTTATAATAGCAGTGTTTGGTAGAATATAAATACATGCCATTATTATCCTCCTCCCTTGCCAATAACCCCTTATTATCACAAATCTACAATTATTGCATTTTTCTTACCCTTCTATGACACTGGAGCCCTTCTAGCAATCAATACTATTACTACCCTTTTCCTTTGGCCTGATATTCTACTGAATGCCCATTCTGAAAGCCTTCCTTTGTCAAATTCACTTGCTCACTTCATCCAAATGTGTCTCCTACAACATTATTATCTGCATCTTACATTTCTTAACATAATTCAATACTCTACTTTTTATCCATCCATGTACAGCTGTTTATATCTCATGATAATATGGACATCTCAGCCATTGTGATAGAAAACTATTACTCTCATGTATTGTACATGACATTTTTTTGGAATCTGTATTTCCATCTTTTCATTTACATGTGCACACTAATGCTTGCAAACAGCTTCTTCTCATCTCCATCTAAACCCATGCCATGTTTTCAATACTTTTTGCTTTAATGAAAACACTCAAAAAACTTGTCAATTTCCCCATTCCCTTTTAACTTAGAACAAACACATAAAACTATGTACATTTTCAAAAAAATAACATTTACCCCTACAGATAGCAGCAGTTGACACAATTTGATGGCTGTACCCACAGGCACTACCTAAGCTAAAATTAAGGTTACCCATGATAAAGCACATGTTAGAGTTTGTGTTTCAACTTACACTGATTGCCATTTGTTCTTTTTTATTTTTATTTCCCTCCCAGATGTGAAAAACAAGGCTTCCTACATTTCCTCTGAAGCAGGAAACCTCAAATGATAGAACATCATTCCAAAACTGTTGAATATCCTCTTTGTCATACAGGCAAAGAATCAGCAGCTTTGTAACATCATTAAACAGGTAAAGAAGCACAAACATTAAGCCCCACCATAAGTAAAACCATAAGCAATGATGGAATGTTGATGCCTACCTCGCGCACCACTGTCCCAATACCTTAAAAAAATACTTAACCATACAATAAAATAAAGACAGGGACAACTATGAACTAGGGACCAACTAGGGCCTAAGTGTGTCTTCACGGCAGTGATCATAATATTGAATGCATTTGGGTGTTTGACAATTAAAAAACAATTACGTAAGCTAGGGAGAACTGAATCACCAATATCTTAGCCACTAAGCTAGAACACTAACCACTAGACCAACAGGCAGGTTGGCAACTTTCTCTACAACCATGATTCTTAACCTACTACAATAAGTGCACTATGGCATCAGCTTGTGTCAATAACTATCTTTGTTTTGATGTTCCGAAGCTGCCGATTATGCGCCTGTTTTCCAAATAGGATGTTAAACAGCTTTGGAAATATGTTCTCTTGTTCAAGGTTTCTTACATCAATGGAAACATAGGAAGCTGAAAAACAGCTTGCATGCTTTCAGTAAAATTAACTTTTAGGCCTAAGAAAAAGTACACTGGCTACCTTTAAATAAACACACTGTATTATGCACTGTTCTATTAAACACATTAACTAAGACTGCTGAGGTGGCTACTACTTCCCACAGTTTCACACTTTATTTATTTTCCATGAACTACTTGTCACTGTACCTTTAGATGTTACATTTTTCTCAGCAAAGAGTTCTCAGAACTTTAAAGGTGAATTGCTTGCACATGCCAGACAGTTCCTCTTAAAGTAAAATCAGTCAACAATGAGAAAAATGCTAAGAACTTTGCAGATGCATGAAATAATCTTTCTAAATTTCACTCAGGAGACAATGTACAGACTTACCCTTTCTAATTACCTGTACCTGCAGACTCCTTTTTTCCCACTGAGATCATTTGCTATTGGGAAAAAAACAAGCTAATAACTTTGCAGATACAGGAAATCTATAATTTCTACACCTTTTATCATTTTCTCATTTTTTGTGCATCTTTGGTTAATAAAAACTTGTCTATAGCTTAAACCAATGGCATTAACCTAGACAGACATTAACCCTCATAAAAACAGGAGAAATTACTATTTTAATTCTACAGATATAAATACACTTTCACCCCCCACCCCAGCAGCCCTAGATCACAACAATATAGCAATGTTAACTTGTTTCTGATCAGCTTTCTTATCTTGTTAAAGTATAAAACGTACATCTTACAACTAAAAGACACTATCTTATTTTAACATCTTTAACATATAGAACAGTCACTAAGACCTCCCCACCTAACATTTAAAATACCTCTGACTGCATACTATACAAAACTACTCTACAATATAACATGATATACATAATGAATTTTTATACATATATTAATAAGAACAAAATCTGTTTTACTTACAGCTAATTCTTCATTCCCTTCAGAGTTCTAAACATTAGTGATATATAGTATCATATAATTAAACATTAATGGTATATGGTTCATCATACTTTTAAGAAAGTCAACAAAACTCCATTCTTTCTGAACCATTTTTTTATTACTAAGCCAAATTTCATATGTCTAAGCCCATATTTAATGGGACTGATGTGTTTATAGTCTCCCATTTATTCATTAATTTTGCAGTTATTTGGTCTTCCTGATCATCCTCATCTCCCATCAGTTACTGCTTCAAGTCCAGGAGTACTCTTCCAGTTAGCAACTGCACTTTTTTCTGTTTCTCATGCATTTTCCTTTGGAACAATGGAAAATGTTTCACTGGTAAAGTGTTTCTAGTGGGTTTGGTGTCAGAAGATTGAGAAGCACTGTTCCTTTCAACTTTCTAGCTCACTCTTTGTTGGATAAAATTTTTACTTCCTCCTTAGCTCTCTGCCTTAAAAATGTCTTTGATTTTCCAGGAAAAAAATATTCTGAGGATAGCTGGATACAGCAGCTTGAATCTCAAACCTGCCTCTCAACATTCCCTGATTTATGGGATACACTTGCTTCTCTTCTGCCTGGTGTACAGTGAGTAATCATTTCCCACAAATGCTCTGCTGTTTCTATTGTTTAATACTTTTCCCTTCTGCTACAATTTTGTCAGGACCAACTCATTCTGTTGATAGGATTATATCTTTACTAACACCGGTCTTGGGATACCTCTCAACCTCTTAGAGCAAGAAATCTGGACAAAGCCGTGCAAGTGACAGAGGTCCAAAAATGGGGAAAATTTTTAAATATTAGTCTTACAACCTTAGAAAGTTGACAGAATAAAAGGTTTTGCATTAGCATGAATTTTCTGAAGGGTATCGCATCTGGAACTCAAATGACTGTGATTATTTTGTAACTAAATATTTAATTATTTGCCAGTAATTTGCCAGAAAACCACATTATGAGAAATATAGCAAAAATATGTGTCAAATTTCTTCAGGGATGACATCCAAGTTATGTAATTTCTAGTTAGTGACGAAATTTTACCCAAACTGATAGTTTCAATTGCCCTTTTTTATCAGTTTCTGTTTTCACACTGGGAATACTCAAATCAGTCTATTAATTAATGTGTACTGTGCAGACATTTTGAAACCAAACACATGACAACTGGCAATTACTATGTATCATACCTCTCAATGTCTTAGTACAAGAAATCTGGACAAAGCCTCAAATAATGAGATGTGAAAGGTCCAAAAATAGGGACAGATTTTAACTATTGCTCTAATAAACTTAGAAAGTTGCTAGAATAACAGGACTTGTGTTAGCTTGCATTTTTCTGAAGGATGTGAAATCTGAAACTCAAATGTATGTCATTATTTATTGACTTCAATCCTCAGTGATTTGCCAGGAAAAAAAAAGAAGTTATGCACTTACCATAATGTTCCATGTGTGTTGTCTCTCTCGCCTTCATTCTTCACTGGTTGGGTTTGGAACTGATCCTTGGCCGTATACAAAAGCTCGAGGTCTTCCACTAGCTCGTGGCTGAAACCCCTATCCCATCATGCTTTAATAAGTCTCCTCAGATCAAATAAACCTATAGAATACCTAATAGAGTACTGATGAAGGTCAGAGTGCATTAATTACCAATTATAACCTGTGGGTCCTCCAGGAGCCCAAGACTGGGGGCAGGAGAATGGGATGTAAGAATGAAGGTGAGATAGACAACACACATGGAACATTATGGTAAGTACATAACTTCTTTATGTGTTGCTGTCCTATCTCACCTTAATTCTGCACTGGTTGGGACAGCGTCCCTAGCGCCATGTTTCTTGAGTGGCAGGACATCAGTGCGAGCATCTGTTAAAGACATCTTTTGGCTACACTTTCCACATTTTTTGAAGCCAGAAGGCTTGGTTTCCTTATGTTCCTTAGACATATTGAAAAAATCACAGTATATATATATATATATATATATATATATATATATATACATACATACATACACACACACACACACACACACACACACTGGATATAAAAAGTGTACACACCCCTGTTAAAATGCCAGGTTTTTATGATATATAAAAAATAATGTGACCTATAACCTGTACAATTCAATTGAAAAACAAACAAATCTGTTAGGAGAAAAATATAAAAAAATAAAAAAGTACAATAAGCTAGTGGCATAGGTGTGCACACCCTTAAACTAATACTTTGTTGAAGCACCTTTTGATTTAATTACAGCATTCAGTCTTCTTGGGTACACACCTGCCATCAATTAAAGAGACTCTGATTAACCCCAAATAAAGTTCAGCTGCCCTAGTAGGGTTTTCCTGACATTTACTCAGTTGCCTGCTACAGCAAAAGCCATGGTTCACAGAGAGCTTACACAGCATCACAGGGATCTCATTTTTGAAAGGTAACAGTCAGGAGAAGGGTAGAAAAAAATTCCACAGCATTGGATATACCATAGAACACAGTGAAGACAGTCATCAAAAAGTGGAGAAAATATGGGACAACAGTGACATTGCAAAGAACTGGACATCCCTCCAAAATTGATGAAAAGACAAGATGAAAACTGGTCAGGAAGGCTGCCAAGAGACCTACAGCAACACTGAAAGACCTGCAGGAATTTCTGACAAGTACTGGTTGTGTACTACATGTGACAACAATCTCCCATATTCTCCATATGTCTAGACTATGGGGTAGGGTTGCAAGACGGAAGCCTTTTCTTACACAGAAAACATCCAGGCCCAGCTAAAATTTGCAAAACAATACATCAAGTCTCCCAAAAGCATGTGGGAAAATGTGTTATGGTCTGATGAGACCAAGGCTGAACTTTCTGGCCACAATTCCAAAAGGTACGTTTGGCGCAAAAACAACACTTCGCATCACTAAAAGAACACTATCCCCATGGTGAAGCATGGTGGTGGCAGTATCATGCTTTGGGGTTGCTTTTCTTTAGCTGGAACTGGGGCTTTATCAAGGTGGAGAGAATTTTGAACAGTTCCAAATACCAATCACTTTTGAGCCAAAACCTTCATGCATCTGCTAGAAAGCTGAAGATGAAGAGGAATGTCACCTAAGAACACAACAACCCCAAGCATACATCCAAATCAACAGAAGAATGGCTTCACCAAAAGAAAATTAAAGTTTTGGAGTGACCCAGCCAGAGCCCAGACCTAAATCCAATAGAAAATCTGTGGGGTGACCTGAAGAGGGCTTTGCACAAGACAAGCCCTCTCAATCTGATAGATGCGGAGTGCTTTTGCAAGGAAGAGTGGACAAATATTGCCAAGTCAAGATGTGCCATGCTGATAGGCTCCTACCCAAGAAGACTGAATGCTGTAATTAAATTAAAAAGTGCTTCAACAAAGTATTAGTTTAAGTGTATGCACACTTATGCCACCAGCTTACTGTACGTTTTTTATTTTTTATGTTTTTTCACCTAACAGATTTGTTTGTTTTTCAATTGAATTGTACAGGTTATAGGTCACATTAAAGGTGGGAAAAGTTTTGAAATTATTTATTGTGGTCTCATTTTTTTATATCGCAAAAACCTGGCATTTTAACAGGGGTGTGTACACTTTTTATATCCACTGTGTGTAGATATATATATATATATATATATATATATATATATATATATATATATATATTTTTTTTTTAACAACAGGAAAAACAACCTTAACAATCAAGGCAGAGGGGGGTGGCAGTTCTCTAAGTTAAACGAATCTGCCTAGTAATAAGGGAAAGGGAAGAAACAAGGTAGCCCTCTAATTCAAATGGGCAGCGGCAGCGCTGTAACTTAAATGAGCTGATGCTTTAAAATGAAACAAGAAGAAAAAAATGAGACAATAATTAACTAACAAACTTGTATATCTACAAGAAAAAGCAGCAGGAAGCCCTCTAATTAAAAACAGGCTTGAAGGATAGAATTTAAGCCAGGCTAGGGAAAGAAACAAAGGCCTAGTGGTAAAGCGGCGGCCAGAAGCAAAAAACACAACAACGAACTCTTTAAACCTAACTAACGGAAATGGTAATAAACACTAATTGCTAAGTTTACAATAAGAAAGAAGAAGAAAAAATTTTGTACTTACGTATTATCGCAACCACATTGTCGCGGTTGCGAAAATAGCATACTTTAAGTCAAAGGAGGTCGTGCAACACTGTAAAGTGTTATTGAAAGTCCTTATTGTTCAGTACAAAGTGTGGATTACCTTCAGGAAGACCAGCAAATTAAAAAATCCTCTTCCTGATTTGTGTGCATTACAGATGCACGGAAAAATTGTCATGGCTGTTATCGTATGAGTCAATTTCTGGAGGTTGTAAACAGGGTGCAAGAGCAAGTTTAATACAGTGGCCCTATGTTGTGTGGGTCAAATTTAACAAATGTGATTTATTGTTAAAGAAATGCATAGCAGAAGGGATGAAAGACTCATCTACGAGTACTGCTGTCAGTAAATAATGGAATGCGTTCCTTTTCAGACTACATCTCCTTGAAGGACTGCACCCCAAGGAAAGTGTGTGTGGCTGTTACTTTGCCACTGCATCCTTCCTTTCCTGTTCTCTATTAATGTTGGTATGTTGAATTAGGTTCCTGCCATCTGACTTATGGTCAGCCTTGCTTGAGGTACACAGTAAAGGTGAAAGGAAAAAAAAATAACGGGAAGAATGCTGGCAGCTTTGCAAGTTGCTTGCGATGACATGTAATGGCAGCAGTGTTACATCGCATATGATTACATTCTGTAACTGTCAACAGAAACTCCCTGTGTATATGTACAGCTTAGTGTGCTCCTGATAGTTAAGTAATGTAATGTGACAGTAAAAAACACTTTGAGGAGCATTTCTGAGTCTTAAATGCCCTTGATTGACTTGTAGTATGCCAATTTTGTGATCATAAAAATGTGGTTGCAATACTAGGTAAGTACCAAAAATTTTAATAATGAATAAAAAGTTTTCCCATTTAGCCAGAGCCAATATGGAAGCACCTGATATGTTTAGTGGCAAACGAGATCTGAGGAAACTTACTAGAGCATGATGGGATAGGGGTTTCAGCTACGAGCTAATGGAAGACCTCAAGCTTTTGTATACGGCCGAGTTGGAACCAACCAGTGAAGAATGAAGGCGAGATAGGACAACAGCACATCACAAATTTTATGAGGAACAGAAAAAAAATTAGGCAAAACTCTGGACTTTCTGTGAATATTAGGACAGTTTTATGAGATGTATGCTATGCGTCAGTAAGTGTGCTTCAACTATGTCCCCATGAGGCTCAAGAATAATAAAGAAAAGGGACAAATCTTATTCTGGTTGTCTGAGGCGCACACACACACACACACACACACACACACACACACACACACACACACACACACACACACACAACAACAACTGGGTGGGTATATTCCAAAAGTGGAAAATAATCCCTTTGTCAACAGCTTCTCTAGCTTCTCAAGCAATCATTTTGAAATAGGCTGCAAGCAGACCATGAGCTTTGGCAGCAAAGTTATTAATATGACAGATGTTGATAGTGACTAGTGAATATTAGGGTTGCCACCTTTTCAAATGGCCAAAGTGGGACATTTTTGGTACAAACATCAGATTTTACAAGCCGACACATGCCCACGGTCAGTACAAAGGTTAGAACTTAACTTTTTTGCCTAAATAAAAGCTTAGACTTGTAGCATTTTAGTTGCTTATTCTGTTTCTTATAACATTTAGGTATTTTAGATACAGAATAACTGTTTTATGCAACTATTACATAACATATAGGAAATTATTTTGTCCTAAAATCTCAGGACATTTGCCATTTTTTTATTTTTTTGTCAGGACACAACTCGCAAAGTGGGACAGGTGGTAACCCTAGTGAATATGAATTTAGTCCATTTGTTAGAATGACGCGCTTCCCCCAGCAGCCACCCACCTACACACATACTGTCTCTCTCTGATGTTATTCTTCTGTTCTTGAAAAGGTCAGTGGTTGGTTTCGTTTCGGTGCCATGACTTTTGGCATCGAAACAACATCAGCCACTAAGCTTTTCAAGATTAACTAGATAGAAGATGGATGGAAAACCTTTTGTATTTCGATTTTAGAAACAACAAAAGCGTCGCGCTTCGATTGATTGTGATTGTGAAGATAAACAGGAAAATGCTACATCACGCCGTCTAAGTTAACTTGTTAGCTCGTGCTTTTAACCTAGTGTTACCATAGTTCCGCCTGTAAACAGTAATTGAATACTGCGGTCTCTTGAGAGCTAATAGCTCCTAGGTAACCAATGGGCCAAACACCAAAAGCGAAACGGATCGCAAAAAAGTAAAACACCACGGGAAAGTTCGGAGGAGTAGTGCTTTTCAGCAGCATCTCTTGGTGAGTACTAAAACAGGACACTCATTTGTTTAAAGTGTTTGCATTATACAACACTGTGGCACGGTGGCACCTGCACTAAAATGCGTCTTGCTTGCTATTAACATCTTTATTTGATTGAATTTGGGTAGCTACTACAGCAAACCGAGTCTGACTTTTCTTGGGTACTGGCACTGATGTTGATATAGACTGCAAGTAACGAGGTAGCCAGCAGCAAGATTGGGGACATGCAAGCTCTTTAATAGCAAAGTAGACTGTGGATGTCTCGCGTGTTGCTCTCTTTGACTTCTTCGTTTGGCGTATGTTCGACCTAGTAGTCTTTTCACTTATGTAAGACACGTAAAGCCAGATTTCCCAATGAGCTTTACTTAGAAAAAAAAAAACAATGGAACGTAGACAGTACTTGTTTGACTCGCATATCGCATCTGTACTATACCATTGCAGCCTGTAACCCTCAGCATCGTAGCAGGATCCATAAGTAATCATCGTTGCGCTTCACAATCTATCAGCTTCAAAAGTCATACCGCTGACATTTAAAATAAAAAAAAAACGAGAATTTTCTTATTTTTCCGAAAATAATCTTTTGGGGAAATGTGCTGTACGTAGCTGTTGATAAACTGTCTTTCTGTCGATTTACTTCATTTGTATCTGAAAACAGGTCAAAAGTAGGGTTACCACCTGTCCCACTTTGTGAGGGACAGTCCCTCTTTGGGCAGTTGTGTCCTGACAAAAAATATTAAAAATGGCAAATGTCCTGAGATTGTAGGACATAATTATGTCCCATATTTTATGTAATAGTTGCATAAAAGTTATTTCTGTATATAAAATACCTAAATGTTACACGAAACAGAATAAGCAACTAAACTGCTACAAGAATAAGCTTTTATTTAGGCAAAAAAGTAAAGTTCTATTCATTGTACTGACCGTGGGTATGTGTTGGCCTGTAAAATCTGATGTGTGTCCCGAAAATGTCCCACTTTGGCAATTTGAAAAGGTGGCAACCCTAGTCAAAAGGTCAGTAAGTCTATGATGAGGAAAGCTTAATCTGGAGGCCCAAAAGTCAGAGCATTGTACGTAAATAAATCATAATAACTGTGGGATCTGATCATACCAGACGAGTCAATCATACATTTCATGTGCATTCATAATTCATATCCACATAGTGGGTGTGGGACTGATGTAACTTCACATTCTCAGGTTTGGGAATAATACATAGTTTAATACCGTGGAAGGGTAGCGACAACATAAAAACTAATGTTAAATATGTTATTATCTACTGTCAGTAAGCTTGCTTGCTAATATTTATTTTTTGCGTGCATTTGTCACTGAGCTACATTTTTTGTTTATACCAATGTCATAAACGTAGTCAGAGCATAGACTACATTTCTGTTCTTGTTTATCTGATATGGTAGATTGAGAGGTACCAAAGGCTGCAGCACCATTATTACTGCGTATGCGTACGGCCGTTGCAACCAACATTTATTCTGTTTTCTTTGTGTTCATAGTACTCCCTGTATATTCCTCTGTGTATATATGCGAATCTCTGTGCTGAGCTTTATGTCTGTAGTCTGCCTTGTGTGGCCCAGGTTGTGGCTGAAAGGGGTTCCTTCAGCCAGTTCACCTGCTTACTTAGGAAATAAAATAACATAAATAAACTGAGCAATGTTCCTTACTGTGCAGTGTGTAGGGCTGGGCACAACAGTTTAAAAAGCTTGCTTTGCCTGCATTCCAAACATATATAGACCAGCAATCGCTTTTCTTTTTTTCATTCTGTTATAGATAGCTCAAAACCTTCCATTTCCAGAATGTAGAACACTACCTCTCATAAGGTGGAACAAATGGACAAAATTTGGAATGCTTACTAACAGTGAATCAACATAGTCAGTAAGGAAGGTCACATGATGATCAAAATGTATTACTTTATACTTAGAAAAGTTCTTTTGTTGAATTAATTTGATTCATTATTATTTATTATGGATATCTGTTAAACATATTCTTAACACAAAATGTTTGACAAACATTTTCAGTGTGGAACAATGAGGAACATGGTCTTTTTAAGAGCATGTTCTTCCTAATTAGGTACATTTGAGAGGTATTTAAGCAATAACCAACGTCGTCGGTGTGGTATATTAAGATTTACCCATGGCTGATGTGGTTTAATCATGAGGGCGAAGCCATAGTGATTAAATAAACCCAACCGTGGGTAGTTAATATACCACACCACAGAGTCGGTTATTGCTATACAATGACATTATTTAATAAAAAATACTTACTTTTCCTAAATAATGTCTTTGTATAATGGTGCCGTGCTGTCCTTCCGTGGTTGTTAATATCCTGTTGCCTTTTTTTGATGTACTATGCATGCGTATGGGTCTTGCGTTCCCATGCATACCCAGTACATTAGTGCTTTGGAAAGGAAGCAACGGAGATGAGGTCTCCATTGCTCCATTCTTGTTTTCTTTTTTTTTTTTTTTTAATAAAAGAAAAGTTTTGGACAGTTTAGGGGTAGGAGAGAGAAAGCATGGAGGAAATACAAGGAAAATCAGGTATGTGTCTTTAGTTTTGAATAACGTACCTGATTTTCCTAGTATTTTCTCCATCCTGTCTCTCTGCTACGTCCAGAGTCCGGATTACAGAAATTTTTTTTATTTTTGTTAAAAAAAAATTAAACTTAGAGTATATAGCAATGGAAAAAGGTCCAGGCAACTGGAGCTTTTACCATTGGTATATGCTAGGATTTACAACGGGCACCCTGATTGGGCTGACCAATCAGTGTGCTCGTTTTGGAATATTAATAACCAGTCATTGTATAATCTGCAATAACCATTTCATTCACAGTTTAGTGTTGTGCTCATTGATTCAAATGACCAGGGAGAGCAGTGATTGGACCATCTATTCAAGACCTGCTTCAGGAAGTTCTTCACTTATTGGTGTATTACTGTGCTGCAGATACACCATAGGTTCATAGGTTCATAGGTTCATACTAGGCTATCTGCCCGAGGGCATTTACAAGCCTAGCCCATAGTTTTGTGGCTTACGCCACCCCTTTAGTATGGGGAACTATACCCATTATTTTGCTGTGCCTCTGTTGAGCAGTGACACTGAGGTAATCCCTGGGGTATATCTGCGATGTGTGCCATACCAGTGATGGAGTGTGAAAGGAAAGTCATTTCTAAAGCAGAGAAGTGCGGCAGCCACTGTACTGGATCTCAAAATCAGAGTACTTTTTCTAAAGTAGCAGCACAGATAAAACAAATGGTGAAGCGAAGCACAACTCCAAACCACATAAAATATAATCAAACGTTTAATAGCAGGTTAGCGCTTTCACCACGAACTGTGGCTTCTTCAGACCATTAGCATAAACTATTAGAAAAACAAATTATTTTTATATACTTACATATAACGCTCCATCCTTTCAAAAACTCCATTCATTCAATGTTTACTGTCCTGTGTACACACGCAGAATGAATGACGTCAGCTATGTAATCTACTTCAATTTAAAGACACAGTATTCCTAACTACATAAGCCGAGGTAGAATATCATTGATCGCAATAGCTGAAATGAATAGAATAACTTATCCTGACAACTGACAGCAAACTAACGTGTTATACGAGTAAATAATACATAATATCAGCTATATAAATGTCTAAAATAAAACAATAAATACAGTCTCATGACTAAAAACAAATGCTAAAATCCCTAATGCAAATGAATACCTCTCCCTAATCACTAATGGCAAGCTAATAAATAAAAATATAACACTATAGCAAATATAGCCTAAGATAAAACATTAGATGTGATACAGCTACTGAAAACAAATACTAAAGTTCCTATTTAAATACAAAGTTTATAGTTATAAAGATACAATACATACAATCTAATTGCTAAAAACAAATGCTAGAGTCCCTATTGCAAGTAAATGCTTTTCCCTAGTGACTAATGACAAGCTAATAAATAGAACACTGTAGCAGATGTATACTAAAATAAGACGTAAGATGTAATGTACTGTTGAGGACAGATACTAAAGTAAACACAAAAGTAAAAACACAGCGCAGCGCCGGTTAAACAGGCTTAAAGTATTCCTGGCTCCGCCAAGTCTGCACTTCAATTTTTCCCTTAAGAAAGCTCTACTTTCAACAAAATCAGTCTATTTGCTTTATCATAAGCCTAGCACTTGCTCCTAAAACCTTTATTTTAAGTGAAGCACCCTTAAACTAATGTAAGCACTACATCCACCTACAACCCGTGCTAATACCCACTTCCCTTCAAAGTCCTCTCTCTGACCCAGTTACACATCACCCCCTTATACTATTCTGGCATGTCGAGTGGTATATTACTGACATCCTCTCCAGTTCAGCTGGTTAATCTGGGAATCCTAAGACAATGTTACAATTGTCTCATGTACACAGACAACCCTCTCCTCTTCCCAACAAACACATGTGAGAGATGCAACTATATAGCCAAACTGGAGGCTGAACTCTCTCAACACAGGACTAGCAAGACCAGACAGGAGGAGAAGGTAACCACACACACAACAAACCCAGTCTCACATAAACCAACCACAACTGCAAACCAAACACATAGTAACACAAAGACATACTCGGAGGCTCTAATAAAAAACTTACTGAAACAACAGAGGCTCCCAAAGAAGACATCCAAGAAAACACCACCTCAAAACTCTGCACAAGCAACACACAGTACACAAAGTCAGTGTGCCAAACAATCACAGCCCTTAAGGTGAAACACCATGCCTGATACACTAGTAATAGGTGTGACTCTATAGTCAGACACACTGACGTCCCGCTTACCAGGCTGAACAAAGAGAGGGTAACGGTGAGCTGCCTGTCGGGAGCTAGGATCCGCCACATAACACAAGCACTCAGGTCACTCCAAAGCAAGTACAAATATGACTCCGTCATTGTCCATGCCGGCATGAATGACCTGAGACGTACCTCCTTGGACTACATGAAAAGAGACATAGAGGAGCTGTCTGATTATGTAGCCCAGGCCGGTATGACCTTGACCCTGAGCAGCATCTTGCCCTCACCAAGAATGATGCCACAATACAAAGACAAGATGATCAGCTTTAATAATTGGCTCAATTACTGGTGTCATTCTAGGGGGATCCAATGTCTGTCTGCTTGGGATGACATGCTGGACAAGCCACGCTGCCCATGAGGGACGGCTTGCACCTGTCACCACTAGGCTTCCGGATATTGGCTAAGGCTCTTGCCACCCCCATAGTGCCTTTTTTAGGCAAGGCTCAAAAGACAAACCCACCACCTTAGAAAACAATAAAGGAAAAAAACTAAGAGTAATGCTGCTCAACGCCAGAAGTCTAAATCTCAAGATACAGGCTCTCGAAGCACTCCTCAGTATGGAGAGCATCGATGTCTGTGCAGTAACTGAAACCTGGTTCAAGGCTCCTGAGAGCACCCCAGCCCTACCAGATTATACCTCGTATCATGCATTTCGGCCCCAAAACCTGGGCCGAACCACAAAAGGAGGGGGAGTGTCCATATTCATTAAAGACACCCACACCTCCAGGTTAGTGGCAATGCATGAAGCATCAGAGACCATCCATGTGCAACTAACCATAGGCAAAACTGCTATACAACTTGTAGCATGCTACAGACCACCCTCGCAATCTCAGGAACTTAATTCAGCCTTCCTGAAGACACTGGAGGATATGAATGTCTCATCAAATACCATCATATTGGGAGACTTCAACTACCCAAACATAGACTGGGTGTATTACTCAAGCCCCAACACCCTAGCCCAAAGGTTCCTGGAATTCATCAACTCAAATGCGATGGAACAACTAGTCACCTCCCCCACAAGGGGAAATAATATACTTGACCTGATCATCGCAAACATGGGGACAAAATGCTCAACACCGGAAGTATACCCCTCACTAGTGAGATCAGACCATAAACTAATAACCCTAGATATTCATATCCCACCTCCACCCCCAGCACAAAAGACCACAGTGAGAAACTTCTCAAAAGCTGACTTTACCCTCCTTAGGACTGAAATGGTATCCTTCAAGCCCCCTGGGCCAGTGGAAACCACATCCCACACTGCTGAATCCTTCACAAATGCTTTCTATGGGCATCTCCAAGAATGCATGGATCATGCAATCCCAAATAAAACCAAGATCCTTTCCACCAAAGGCAGGCATCCTATCTGGTGGACCCCAGCCATAAACAAACTTTATAACAAGAGAAGGAAGCTACTGCAAGACAGAGCAAAATCCCATAAAGGGAAGGCATCCCTGATCAGCACTAGCAAAAAACTACGTTCGCTAATAAAATCATCAAAGGCCAACTTCGAGAGAAAAATCACTAAGGACACTAAAGATAATCACAAGGCCTACTTCAGTTATGTTAGAAACCTGGGCGGAAACCCTCAGATATGCGCAGAGTTAGTTCATAACGGCAAAAAATACACTGAACCCACAGATATTGCCAACATACTGGCAGACAGGTTCAGTGCAAATTTCTCCCCTCCCTCTCCCCCAAAAGACGAAATAAATATCTTAGCTGAATGCAACCTCCCTGAAATCTCAGATGTCCAGGTGAGAGCTGTCCTCAGCAAAGCTAAAAATACAGCATCCATGGGACCTGACGGTGTCCCGGGTTGCATGCTATGTGAACTCCTAGAGGAGCTAAACCCGCACATAAGAATGCTGTTTAATCTTAGCGTTGCTACAGGATATGTCCCTGAACACTGGCGTACAGCTACAGTGGTCCCACTCCACAAAGGTGGCACCTCTACAGATCCTGGAAACTACCGCCCCATAAGCTTGACCAGCCTGGTCTGCAAAGCTATGGAAAGGATCATTATGAAACTCATAAACAAAGACATCGGGGACCTACAGACAATTGACCCTACCCAGTTCGGCTATGTAAAAGGCAGATCCTGTCTTTTAAATCTGGTGGACTTTTTTGAAACAGTCACTAGAGCCATTGATGAAGGCAAAGCAGTTCATACAGCCTACCTGGATCTGGCAAAAACCTTAGACACAATACCCCACTCAGGCATCATAGACAAGCTCAACAGCTTAAATGTAAACCCATTTGTCTCAAGATGGGTTGCAAACTGGCTAAAGGACAGAACCCACAAAGTCAGAATAGCTGGAGCTATGTCAGACTCTAAGCCAGTCACAAGTGGAGTCCCACAGGGCTCTGTCTTGGGACCCCTCTTGTTCGGCATTTATTTCTCAGATGTGCAGGCAAACATAGGGGGGTTGTGGCTGACAAAGTTCGTAGACGACTGCAAACTAGGCGCCATAGTCGACACACCAGGTGACACATGCATCCTCCAGAACAGCCTCACAGAAACAGATGACTGGTGCCAGAGTCATGGCCTTAAACTAAATGCCAAAAAATGTATAGTCATCCCTTTGGAAAAACAAAGTACCCACAAATTACCACATAGGTGGTAATCCATTAAGTATGGAAAAAGTAATCAGAGACCTGGGGACCCAAGTTGACAGTGACCTCTCATTTGACACCCACGTCGCCAAAGTGGTTAGAAAGACCTTCTACCTTGCCCACCTTATCATGAAGGGATTCACATCCAGATCAAAGGATGTCATTGTACCCTTATATTCCTCCCTTATCAGGCCTATGATTGAGTACAATGCCCCATTTGGTATGTACCTCACCCGGCACCTGCAGCAGCTGGAGAGACCCCAAAAGTACCTTACCAAGAGGATCAAGGGTCTCCAGCATATGTCATATGCTGCCAGACTGAAAAAGCTCCAGCTGTATTCAGTAGCATACCACCTGCTCAGAGGTGATCTGTGCCTTACGTACAAGGCCATGTCCAATTCAGAATTAATGGACATGCTCCACCTCAAAAAATCCAAATCCATCAGAGCCATGAGAGCTAAAGATCTAAACCTCAGCACAAATATGAATAGGACATGCTGGAGGGACAGATTCATAACCCAGAGGCTTCCCGCACTCTGGAACAGGATACCTGTCCATGTTAGGCAGAGCCCCTCACTGACTCTCTTCAAGAGAAATCTGAACGAATGGATGGGTGATCGTAGGTTTACCCCGGGGGTCATCTCTGTATCATTACTAGATAGAGGCACAGTAAACTAAATTTAATTTAAATCGTACACTTTTGTATCATTACATGGGGTGACGAAAGCCACATACACTTTGGCTAGGCTTATAAATGCCCTAGGGCAGATAGCCTAGTACTATACTATGAAACTATGAAACTATGAAACATAGAGCAGTTAACATATAGAAACACTGGCCACTACTTATGACTGATAAAAAGATTAAGGAAGTAGTAGGAGAACATCCTAGCTTTTGTTTTAAAAATAGGAAAAATCTTAAACGAATGTTATGCTACCCTAAAGACACTTCTATATCCTCAAGGAATACATCTATAGAGACACGGCACATGCCAATTTCTTAAACAAACTAATGAATTTACTCACCCAGGCACAGGAGTGTTATATAAATTAGATACTGAAGCTAATTGTGACAGTAACAATATAATATATTTAATGCAATGTGATTGCTGTTTACACCTCTATGTTGGGAAAACCAACAGAACATTTAGGGAAAGAATTAGACAGCACATTAACAGTATAAGAAATAGAGACTCAGTGAGTCCCATGTCCAGATATATTGAAATGAGTGGCAGATACTATGACTTTAAGTTTGTGGTATTGGAACAAATTAATGTAGGACCAAGGATAGGAAATATTAAGAATCTCATGGAAAAAAGTGAGTTAAGATGGATATTAAAACTTGAGAGCGGAAAAGGGGTTTGGATTAAATGGTAAGCTCTCTATAAAATGTGCCGTGGAAGCATGTGGACTGCCTAGGAAATAATTTTATATAGGGTTGCAATATTGAAATAACTTAATATGAATGTACTAATATGCTATTTATCACTGTGTTCCTATTATGGCTTGATCATCTATGGTGTTTACACTTGGTTTACATTAGTCCCCTCTTATGAAAGTTTGATTAATATTAGTTAGAAAGGGACTCTAGTATAAATATCTGCTGCCAATAGTTGTTATTCTATATAGTATCATTATAAACCTTATACTTGGATAGGGGTGTAAGTATTTGTTTTTAGTAGTTATATTATATTCACTGTTTTATTTTAAGATATTTTTAAAATTGTTACTGTGTTTTTTATTTATTTGTATGATATATTATTCTGTCATTAGCCAGTAGGGGGAGGTATTCATTTGCTTTATGGATCTTTGCATTTGTTCTTATAATAAATATATTGCATTCACTATTTTATTTTATCTTAGAAAACTAATCCACATTGTGCCTTATTTATGTGTATAGCATACTCGTTTATTATTAGTTATTATCTCTATAACTATAAAATTTACATTAAAAGCGGACTTTAGTATCTGTCCTCAGCAGTAGATTACATCTTACGTCTTATTTTAGTATACATCTGCTACAGTGTTCTATTTATTAGCTTGTCATTAGTCACTAGGGAGAGGCATTTACTTGCAATAGGGACTCTAGTATTTGTTTTTAGTAATTAGATTGTATGTATTGTATCTTTATAACTATAAACTTTGTATTTAAATAGGGACTTTAGTATTTGTTTTCAGTAGCTGTATCACATCTAATGTTTTATCTTAGGCTATATTTGCTATAGTGTTATATTTTTATTTATTAGCTTGCCATTAGTCTTTAGGGAGAGGTATTCATTTGCATTAGGGATTTTAGCATTTGTTTTTAGTCATTAGACTGTATTTATTGTCTTATTTTAGACATTTATATAGTTGATATCATGTATTATTTACTTGTATAACATACTAGTTTGCTGTCAGTTGTCAGGATAAGTTATTCTATTCGTGTCAGCTATTGAGATCAATGATATTCTACATCGGCTTATTTACTTAGGAATACTGTGTCATTAAATTGACTGATTGGCCTAGTGGCAATTATTTCTGTACTGTGCACTCCATTTCCAAAGTAGTCTACAGGATTAAGGGTGCAAGTGAAATGTTTAAAAAAGGAGTAGTTATTTAAATAAAGGCTTTCCAAAACTCATTACTCAGGGAATTATTTTCTGATTCAGTTTATAGGTTCATAGGTTCATAGGTTCATACTAGGCTATCTGCCCTGGGGCAATTATAAGCCTAGCCCGATTCTGTATGGCTTACGCCACCCCTTGATTTGAGTATACTGTGCCCTTTTTAAGGTTTAGTTTACTGTGCCTCTGTCTAATAGTGACACGGGAGTAATCCCTGGGACAAACCTACGATCCCCCATCCACTTATCGAGATTCTTCTTGAAGAGATTCAGTGAGGTGCTCTGCCTCACATGAACTGGAATTCTATTCCAGAGTGAAGGGAGCCTCTGGGTTATGAACCTGTCCCTCCAGCAAGTTCTATTTATTTCTGTGCTGAGGTTCAAGTCCCTCGAGCATGTGGCTCTAAGGGATTTAGATTTACTGAGGTGGAGCATGTCCATTAATTCTGGATTTGACATAGCTTTGTATGTCAGGCATAGATCGCCTCAAGTAGGCGGTATGCAACTGAGTAGAGCTGGAGTTTTTAACCGAGCAGCATATGGCATCTGTTTGAGACCCTTGATCCTCTTGGTGAGATACTTTTGGGGTCTTTCTAATTGCTGCAGGTGTCGGGTAAGGTACATCCCAAAAGGGGCATTGTATTCTATGATGGGCCTGATGAGGGATGAATAAAGGCACGATTACCTCTCTTGATCTAGATGTGAATCCCTTAGGGATGAGGTGGGTTATATAGAAGGTCTTTCTAACCACTTTGGCAATGTGGTTTTCAAAGGAGAGATTGCTATCAACTTGGGTCCCCAGGTCCCTAATAACTTTCTCTGTACTTAATGGGTTTCCGCCTATGTGGTAATTTGTGGGCACATTGTTTTTGCCAAAGGGTATGACTATACATTTTTTGGCATTTAGCTTTAAACCATGGTGCTGGCACCAGTTATCTGTCTCTGTGAGACCTTTTGAAGGATGTTTGTGTCAGCTGGAGAGTTGATTATGGCCCAGTTTGCAGTCGCTCTGCGAACTTGGTGATCCATAGTCCTCCCACGCTTGCCTGTACCTCGGAAAAGTATATACCGAACAAGAGTGGTCCCAGGACAGAACCCTGTGGGACGCCACTTGTGACTGGTTTCGAGTCTGACATGGCTCCAGCAACTCTCACTCTGTGGGTTCTGTCTTTGAGCCAGTTTGCAACCCATCTTGTGACATAGGGGTTTATATTTAAGCTGGATAGCTTATCTATGATGCCCGAGTGGGGTATTGTGTCAAATGCCTTTGCAAGGTCCAGATAGGCTGTGTGGACTACCTTCCCTTCATCTATGGCTTTGGTGACTGTTTCAAAGAAGTCAGCCAGGTTCAAAAGGCAGGATCTGCCCTTGACAAAGCCGAACTGGGTAGGATCTAGTGTTTGTAGGTCCCCAATGTCTTTGTTTATGAGCTCCATGATGATCCTCTCCATAGCCTTGCCGACTAAGCTAGTCAGGCTTATGGGGCGATAGTTTTCAGGGTCCATATAGGCTCCACCTTTGTGGAGTGGGACCACTGTTGCTGTACACCATTCTGTGGGCACATATCCTGTAGTGAGGCTGAGATTGTATAGCTGTTTTATTTGAGGGATTAGTGCCTCTTGTAGTTCATGTAGGACACAACCTGGGATGCCATCTGGTCCCATGGAAGCAGTGTTTTTTGCTTTGGAGAGGGCAGCCTTCACCTGAGCATCTGAGATGTTTGGGAGGCAGCCCTCTGCCGGGATAGATACTTGCTCTTTGGGGGGGGAGGGGGTGGAGAAGTTTGCACTGAACCTGTCTGCCAGGATATTGGCAATGTCTGTGGGTTCAGTGCATTTTTTGTCATTTAGAATCAACTCAGACCAAGTCTGGGAGTTGCATCCCAGGTTTCTAACATAACTGAAAAAAGCCTTATGATTGTCTTTGGTGTCCTGTGCAATTTTTCTCTCGAAGCTGGCCTTGGAGGATTTTATGAGGGATCGTAATTTTTGCTAGTACTGATCAGAGATGCCTTCCCTATTAGGGATTTTGCTCTATCATGTAGTAGCTTCCTCCTTCTGTTGTACAGTTTATTTATGGCAGGGGTCCACCAGACTGGACGCCTGCCTTTGGATGATTGGGTCTTGGTTTTGTTTGGGATAGCATGATCCATGCATTCCTGGAGATGTCCGTAGAATGCATTTATATAGGATTCTGCAGTTTGGGCTGTAGTTTCCACTGGCCCTGGGGCCTTGAAGGATTCCACTTCAGTTTTGAGAAGTGAGAAGTTCGCTTTTGAGAAGTTTTCACTGTGGTTTTCTGGGCTGGGGGTGGGGTCGGATGTGGACATCCAGTGAAATTAATTTATGGTCTGATCTTACCAATGAGGGATATACTTCTGGTGTGGAGCATAGAGTCCCCATGTTGGTAATGATGAGATCTGGTATGTTGTCCCCTCTTGTGGGAGTGGTGACTAGTTGTTCCATAGCATTTGAGTTTATAATTTCCAGGAATCTTTGGGCTAAGGTGCTGGGGCTTGAGTAGTGCTTCCAGTCAATGTTTGGGAAGTTGAAGTCGCCCAATATAATGGTGTTCGGAGAGATCTTCATGTTCTCCAATGTTTTCAGGAAAGCCAAATGGGATTCCTGACTTTGAGAGGGTGGTCTGTAGGATGCTATAAACTGAAAAGCAGTCTTGCCCACTGTTAGTTGCACATGGATGGTCTCCGATACTTCGTGCAATGCCACTAACCTGGAGGTGTGGATATCCTTGATATATATGGAAACTCCCCCTCCTTTTGTGGTTCGGTCCGGGTTTTGGGGCCGAAAAGCATGATATGAGGTATAGCCTGGTAGTGCTGGGGTGCTCTCTGGAGCCTTGAACCAGGTTTCTGTCACTGCACAGATATCGATGTTCTCCATACTGAGGAGAGCTTCGAGTGCGTGCATCTTGAGGTTAAGACTTCTGGCATTTAGCAGCATTACCCTTAGTTTCTTGTTCCTTGTGCTGTCTATGGGGTGGGTTTGACTTTTGAGCCTTGCTTAAAAAGGCACTATGGGGTGGCAAGAGCCTTTGCCAATATCCGAAAGCCCAGTGGTGACAGGTGCAAGCCGTCCCTAGTGAAGCAACGTGGTTTGTCGAGCATGTCATCCCAGGCTGACAGACACTGGATCCCCTTTGAATGACACCAAAACTTTAGCCAATTGTTAAAATCGATCATTTTGTCTTTGTACTGTGGCATCATTCTAGGTGAGGGTAAGATGCTGCTCAAGGTCAGGGTCATACCAGCCTGGGCTACATGATCAGAGAGCTCCTCAATGTCTCTTTTCATGTAGTCCAGGGAGGTACGTCTCAGGTCATTCACACCAGCATGTACAATGACTGAGTCATATTTGTATTTGCTTTGGAGTGACCTGAGTGCTTATGCTATGTGTCTGATCCTAGCACCCGACAGGCAGCTCACTGTGACCTTCTCTTTATTCAGCCTGGTGAGCGGGACGTCAGTGTGTCTGACAATAGAGTCACCTATAACAAGAGTATCAGGTGTGTTATTCAGCCTTAAGGGCTTTGGCTGCTTGGCACACTGACTTTGTGGGTTATGTGTTGTGTGTGTTTTCTTTTGAGGTAGCGTTTGCTTGGATGTCTGCTTTGGAGGTCTCTGTTGCTTAGGTAGATTTTTATTTAGAGCCTCCGAGTATGTTTTTGTGTATTTATGTGTTTGGTTCGCTGATGTGGTGGGACTATGTGATACTGGAATTGTGTTGTGTGAGGTTACCTTCTCCTCCTGACTGGTTGCACCAGTTTTGAGATGAGAGAGCTCAGCCTCCAGTTTGGCTAAATAGTTGCATCTCTCACATATATTTGAACCTGTTTGGAGGAGGAGAGGGTTGTCCGTGTACAAGAGACAGTTGTAACATTGCCTCAAAATTCCCAGATTCACCAGCTGGACTGGAGAGGAAAGCATTGACTGACCTTTGGACATGCTAGTGTAATAGGGAAACTGAATTTAAGACGGACCAATAGAGGACAGGGTAATCGTAGAGAGTATAAGAGTAAGTAGTGCTTATGGTTTAATAGTGCTAACTTGTAGGATTACTTAATTGGACCAGTGAAGGGCCTTAGAATGAGAATATGGTGTTTAAATTGAGAGATAGAGCAGTTCTAAGGGAAAAAGTGAAGAGCAGACTTTGTGGAGCCAGGAATAGTTTAAACCCAATTAGGTGGCGCTGCCCGCTGTTGTGCTATGCGCAAAACCGCGCAAAAGAGGGTTTTAAGAGAGGAAGATGAAGGAGTTTTGGAATTGACCCAGAATGGCCAATAAAACTAGTTTCAAGTCAGTAACCACTCCCACAGGGGCAGGCAGGCTGCTCAATGTTTTTCACTGCCACTGATCAACAGAGAGACTTTCCTTTAGCCCAAGCAAAAAATGGCCTCACAGAAACTTACAAACAGTTCAAGAACAGCAAGCCTGTAACTGAACTTTTTTAAATCTCAGAAAAGTGGGAAAAAAGCAAGATTTTTTTGTTTTTTTGTTTTTTCAGAGATAGCAGAGGTTAACAAGTATCAACAAGTTATAACAGTGCAGTAAATGACCCCCCACAAGAGTGCTAGGCCAAAGACAGATAAAATGCAAGTTTTGAGAAAAAACGATTTTAAAAATAAGTGCAAACAGGAAATTCAGTAAACAGCTCTAGGTTGTGCTCTAAATAAAGTTACTTATGCAGAAATCAAATTTAACAAGCCAGAAAATGCTCAAAATTGGCGGCTATGCAGAAAAACTTAGCAAATAGAGGAAAAATACTTAAAAACTCAAAAGTGGCTCCTTTCTTCTCTCAGCGTTTTCTCCTCTTGGTGGGTGCTTCACCAACAGCCAACAAGCCTGAAAAGACGCCAAAACCACGAGGCAACCAGGTTTTAAGAGAGGAAGATGAAGGAGTTTTGGAATTGACCCAGAATGGCCAATAAAACTACAGTTTCAAGTCAGTACCCACTCCCACAGGGGCAGGCAGGCTGCTCAATGTTTTTCACTGCCACTGATCAACAGAGAGACTTTCCTTTAGCCCAAGCAAAAAATGGCCTCACAGAAACTTACAAACAGTTCAAGAACAGCAAGCCTGTAACTGAACTTTTTTAAATCTCAGAAAAGTGGGAAAAAAGCAAGATTTTTTTTTTTTTGTTTTTTCAGAGATAGCAGAGGTTAACAAGTATCAACAAGTTATAACAGTGCAGTACATGAACCCCACAAGAGTGCTAGGCCAACGACAGATAAAATGCAAGTTTTGAGAAAAAAACTATTTTAAAAATAAGTGCAAACAGGAAATTCAGTAAACAGCTCTAGGTTGTGCTCTAAATACAGTTACTAATGCAGAAATCAAATTTAACAAGCCAGAAAATGCTCAAAATAGGCGGCTATGCAGAAAAACTTAGCAAATAAACAGAGGAAAATTAAGTCTCAAAAGTGGCTCCTTTCTTCTCTCAGCATTTTCTCCTCTTGGTGGGTGCTTCCCCAACAGCCAACAAGCCTGACAAGACACCAAAACCACGAGGCAACCAGGTTTTAAGAGAGGAAGATGAAGGAGTTTTGGAATTGACCCAGAATGGTCAATAAAACTACAGATTCAAGTCAGTAACCACTCCCACAGGGGCAGGCAGGCTGCTCAATGTTTTTCACTGCCACTGATCAAAAGAGAGACTTTCCTTTAGCCCAAGCAAAAAATTGCCTCACAGAAACTTACAAACAGTTCAAGAACAGCAAGCCTGTAACTGAACTTTTTTAAATCTCATAAAAGTGGGAAAAAAGCAAGATTTTTTTTGTTTTTTTGTTTTTTCAGAGATAGCAGAGGTTAACAAGTATCAACAAGTTATAACAGTGCAGTAAATGACCCCACACAAGAGTGCTAGGCCAAAGACAGATAAAATGCAAGTTTTGAGAAAAAAATGATTTTAAAAATAAGTGCAAACAGGAAATTCAGTAAACAGCTCTAGGTTGTGCTCTAAATACAGTTACTAATGCAGAAATCAAATTTAACAAGCCAGAAAATGCTATTATTATAAAAATTTAAGCCACCATAATCATTACCATTGGCAACAATCACAAACTCTCTGTTTACAGTACACATCTTCCATTAAGCATTAAAAATATCATTTGTATCCAATCTTCATTTTAAGAGACAGTCTATAATCAAAATGGCTTTCCTTTGAAAATATACTGGCATGTAGTAACTTGCCATATTTTAAAAACTTGAGTACAGGCTGACAATTAATACCATATAACAAATGCATCTGTTTCAGTGAGGCCCTTCTGTAGGATGTCCACATCATTTGGGGACTCGACTATGGCTCCTAGTTTTCAGTCATCTGTTAATTTCATTAGCCAGAGGCCTTCTGTGTTAGTCTGTACTTCAAAGAAGTAGATACCAAACAGGAGAGGCCCCAGGACTGAACCCCGTGGTACTCCACTTGTGACTGGTTTGAAGTCAGATTTGGAGTCTGCAACTTTTACAGTGTGGGTTTTGTCAGTGGGCCAGTTGGCAACCCATCTTGTGACATAGGGATTTATACCTAGTTTAGTGAGTTTAGCTATAATTCCAGAATGGGGAATGGTGTTGAAAGCCTTGGTGAGGTCAAGATAGGCTGTGTGAACCACCTTACCCTCGTCTACGGCTTTGGTGACTGCCTCAAGAAAGTTGATCAGGTTCAGAAGGTATGGTCTACCTTTTACAAAAGCAAAACCGTCCTCCTGCATGTAGGTGCTGCACGGCCCCCAAACGTGAACCAAAGAGATCAAAAAATGGAGCCAGCAAAAGGTGATTGAAAAAGATATATTCAAGTTAAGGCATCACAGCAAATACAGACATACCGGTTTCGGCTGGTAAATTACACAGCCTTCATCAGTGTATAAAAAAGCAGTTGTATTACAAGCTGTTTAAATATACAGTCAAAGAATACCATTGGTGGAATAATTATAAATATTCATTAAGCCCGGGGGAAAAAAGACCACCCAACTTAATTATCCACTTTTTTTCTTTACAGTTTAATATACTGTGCCAACCAGCTTTGTTTCTCCGATCACCCTGAATTACATCAATAATAGTAAACAAAAATTTGGCAGATGGATGTGTCAACTGGTGTTTATATAAAGCGTTGGTCATCTTTTTTTGTTTAATGTTACTGTAATGTTCTGAAATACGTAACCTAATGCACCTAGAAGTTTGTCCAATGTAGAATGCACCACAGTTACATGTGGCCAAATAAATGGCCCAATCACTACTACAATTAACAAACATGTTTAGATCAAAAACCTTTGCACAATTTCTACTTGAAAACTCCTTTGTGGTACATATATGTTTACAATTTACACAGTGGCCGCAAGGAAAGCATCCATACAAACTGTCACCAGAAATAGTTGTCTGAATCCTATCACTAAATTTATAATCCCTAGTTTTGTAATGGTTAAAGTAAGATTTCAAACTTTTACCATTCCTGTAAGAAAACATACATTTATCAGGAATAATCTTAGCAACTTCTGGGTCACTCTGTAGAATATTCCAGTGTCGCTGCACAATCTTAATTAAACCATTAGTATTTCGTCCATAAGTTGTGGTAAGTCTAAGTGGTTTGGATGATGTATTAGACTTGTCCTTGTATTGAAGCAAATCGGTGCGTTCCATATTCTGAACCTGACCTTTTGCAACTGCAATGGTTCCTTCCTTATAACCCCTTTGTTTAAATCTATGTGTGAGATCATCTTGATTCATACAATAGGTGGATTGTTGTGAACAGATACGTTTTGCTCTAATAAATTGGGACTTTGGTATATTTCTGGCTATGTGTGGAGCATGATAACTAGAAGCATGTAACAATGAATTATATTGTGGGAACTTCCTATATATCTCTGTCTCTAACGTCCCATCCGAAGTTTATGTATTGACACGCCCAAAAAATGATATTATGAGTGTCATGTTGTTCTGTGAAACCTAAACCCCACTCATTGTTGTTCAAATACTGAACAAATATGCTATTTATCACTGTGTTCCTATTATGGCTTGATCATCTATGGTGTTTACACTTGGTTTACATTAGTCCCCTCTTATGAAAGTTTGATTAATATTAGTTAGAAAGGGACTCTAGTATAAATATCTGCTGCCAATAGTTGTTATTCTATATAGTATCATTATAAACCTTATACTTGGATAGGGGTGTAAGTATTTGTTTTAGTAGTTATATTATATTCACTGTTTTATTTTAAGATATTTTTAAAATTGTTACTGTGTTTTTATTTATTTGTATGATATATTATTCTGTCATTAGCCAGTAGGGGAGGTATTCATTTGCTTTATGGATCTTTGCATTTGTTCTATAATAAATATATTGCATTCACTATTTTATTTTATCTTAGAAAACTAATCCACATTGTGCCTTATTTATGTGTATAGCATACTGTTTATTATTAGTTATTATCTCTATAACTATAAAATTTACATTAAAAGCGGACTTTAGTATCTGTCCTCAGCAGTAGATTACATCTTACGTCTTATTTTAGTATACATCTGCTACAGTGTTCTATTTATTAGCTTGTCATTAGTCACTAGGGAGAGGCATTTACTTGCAATAGGGACTCTAGTATTTGTTTTAGTAATTAGATTGTATGTATTGTATCTTTATAACTATAAACTTTGTATTTAAATAGGGACTTTAGTATTTGTTTTCAGTAGCTGTATCACATCTAATGTTTTATCTTAGGCTATATTTGCTATAGTGTTATATTTTTATTTATTAGCTTGCCATTAGTCTTTAGGAGAGGTATTCATTTGCATTAGGGATTTTAGCATTTGTTTTAGTCATTAGACTGTATTTATTGTCTTATTTTAGACATTTATATAGTTGATATCATGTATTATTTACTTGTATAACATACTAGTTTGCTGTCAGTTGTCAGGATAAGTTATTCTATTCGTGTCAGCTATTGAGATCAATGATATTCTACATCGGCTTATTTACTTAGGAATACTGTGTCATTAAATTGACTGATTGGCCTAGTGGCAATTATTTCTGTACTGTGCACTCCATTTCCAAAGTAGTCTACAGGATTAAGGGTGCAAGTGAAATGTTTAAAAAGGAGTAGTTATTTAAATAAAGGCTTTCCAAAACTCATTACTCAGGGAATTATTTTCTGATTCAGTTTATAGGTTCATAGGTTCATAGGTTCATACTAGGCTATCTGCCCTGGGGCAATTATAAGCCTAGCCCGATTCTGTATGGCTTACGCCACCCCTTGATTTGAGTATACTGTGCCCTTTTTAAGGTTTAGTTTACTGTGCCTCTGTCTAATAGTGACACGGAGTAATCCCTGGGACAAACCTACGATCCCCCATCCACTTATCGAGATTCTTCTTGAAGAGATTCAGTGAGGTGCTCTGCCTCACATGAACTGGAATTCTATTCCAGAGTGAAGGGAGCCTCTGGGTTATGAACCTGTCCCTCCAGCAAGTTCTATTTATTTCTGTGCTGAGGTTCAAGTCCCTCGAGCATGTGGCTCTAAGGGATTTAGATTTACTGAGGTGGAGCATGTCCATTAATTCTGGATTTGACATAGCTTTGTATGTCAGGCATAGATCGCCTCGAAGTAGGCGGTATGCAACTGAGTAGAGCTGGAGTTTTTTTAACCGAGCAGCATATGGCATCTGTTTGAGACCCTTGATCCTCTTGGTGAGATACTTTTGGGGTCTTTCTAATTGCTGCAGGTGTCGGGTAAGGTACATCCCAAAAGGGGCATTGTATTCTATGATGGGCCTGATGAGGGATGAATAAAGGGGCACGATTACCTCTCTTGATCTAGATGTGAATCCCTTAGGGATGAGGTGGGTTATATAGAAGGTCTTTCTAACCACTTTGGCAATGTGGTTTTCAAAGGAGAGATTGCTATCAACTTGGGTCCCCAGGTCCCTAATAACTTTCTCTGTACTTAATGGGTTTCCGCCTATGTGGTAATTTGTGGGCACATTGTTTTTGCCAAAGGGTATGACTATACATTTTTTGGCATTTAGCTTTAAACCATGGTGCTGGCACCAGTTATCTGTCTCTGTGAGACCTTTTTGAAGGATGTTTGTGTCAGCTGGAGAGTTGATTATGGCGCCCAGTTTGCAGTCGTCTGCGAACTTGGTGATCCATAGTCCTCCCACGTTTGCCTGTACCTCGGAAAAGTATATACCGAACAAGAGTGGTCCCAGGACAGAACCCTGTGGGACGCCACTTGTGACTGGTTTCGAGTCTGACATGGCTCCAGCAACTCTCACTCTGTGGGTTCTGTCTTTGAGCCAGTTTGCAGCCCATCTTGTGACATAGGGGTTTATATTTAAGCTGGATAGCTTATCTATGATGCCCGAGTGGGGTATTGTGTCAAATGCCTTTGCAAGGTCCAGATAGGCTGTGTGGACTACCTTCCCTTCATCTATGGCTTTGGTGACTGTTTCAAAGAAGTCAGCCAGGTTCAAAAGGCAGGATCTGCCCTTGACAAAGCCGAACTGGGTAGGATCTAGTGTTTGTAGGTCCCCAATGTCTTTGTTTATGAGCTCCATGATGATCCTCTCCATAGCCTTGCCGACTAAGCTAGTCAGGCTTATGGGGCGATAGTTTTCAGGGTCCATATAGGCTCCACCTTTGTGGAGTGGGACCACTGTTGCTGTACACCATTCTGTGGGCACATATCCTGTAGTGAGGCTGAGATTGTATAGCTGTTTTATTTGAGGGATTAGTGCCTCTTGTAGTTCATGTAGGACACAACCTGGGATGCCATCTGGTCCCATGGAAGCAGTGTTTTTTGCTTTGGAGAGGGCAGCCTTCACCTGAGCATCTGAGATGTTTGGGAGGCAGCCCTCTGCGGGGATAGATACTTGCTCTTTTGGGGGGGGGGTGGAGAAGTTTGCACTGAACCTGTCTGCCAGGATATTGGCAATGTCTGTGGGTTCAGTGCATTTTTTGTCATTTAGAATCAACTCAGACCAAGTCTGGGAGTTGCATCCCAGGTTTCTAACATAACTGAAAAAAGCCTTATGATTGTCTTTGGTGTCCTGTGCAATTTTTCTCTCGAAGCTGGCCTTGGAGGATTTTATGAGGGATCGTAATTTTTGCTAGTACTGATCAGAGATGCCTTCCCTATTAGGGATTTTGCTCTATCATGTAGTAGCTTCCTCCTTCTGTTGTACAGTTTATTTATGGCAGGGGTCCACCAGACTGGACGCCTGCCTTTGGATGATTGGGTCTTGGTTTTGTTTGGGATAGCATGATCCATGCATTCCTGGAGATGTCCGTAGAATGCATTTATATAGGATTCTGCAGTTTGGGCTGTAGTTTCCACTGGCCCTGGGGCCTTGAAGGATTCCACTTCAGTTTTGAGAAGTGAGAAGTTCGCTTTTGAGAAGTTTTTCACTGTGGTTTTCTGGGCTGGGGGTGGGGTCGGGATGTGGACATCCAGTGAAATTAATTTATGGTCTGATCTTACCAATGAGGGATATACTTCTGGTGTGGAGCATAGAGTCCCCATGTTGGTAATGATGAGATCTGGTATGTTGTCCCCTCTTGTGGGAGTGGTGACTAGTTGTTCCATAGCATTTGAGTTTATAATTTCCAGGAATCTTTGGGCTAAGGTGCTGGGGCTTGAGTAGTGCTTCCAGTCAATGTTTGGGAAGTTGAAGTCGCCCAATATAATGGTGTTCGGAGAGATCTTCATGTTCTCCAATGTTTTCAGGAAAGCCAAATGGGATTCCTGACTTTGAGAGGGTGGTCTGTAGGATGCTATAAACTGAAAAGCAGTCTTGCCCACTGTTAGTTGCACATGGATGGTCTCCGATACCGTGCAATGCCACTAACCTGGAGGTGTGGATATCCTTGATATATATGGAAACCCCCCCTCCTTTTGTGGTTCGGTCCGGGTTTTGGGGCCGAAAAGCATGATATGAGGTATAGCCTGGTAGTGCTGGGGTGCTCTCTGGAGCCTTGAACCAGGTTTCTGTCACTGCACAGATATCGATGTTCTCCATACTGAGGAGAGCTTGAAGCGTGCATCTTGAGGTTAAGACTTCTGGCATTTAGCAGCATTACCCTTAGTTTCTTGTTCCTTGTGCTGTCTATGGGGGTGGGTTTGACTTTTGAGCCTTGCTTAAAAAAGGCACTATGGGGGTGGCAAGAGCCTTTGCCAATATCCGAAAGCCCAGTGGTGACAGGTGCAAGCCGTCCCTAGTGAAGCAACGTGGCTTGTCGAGCATGTCATCCCAGGCTGACAGACACTGGATCCCCTTTGAATGACACCAAAACTTTAGCCAATTGTTAAAATCGATCATTTTGTCTTTGTACTGTGGCATCATTCTAGGTGAGGGTAAGATGCTGCTCAAGGTCAGGGTCATACCAGCCTGGGCTACATGATCAGAGAGCTCCTCAATGTCTCTTTTCATGTAGTCCAGGGAGGTACGTCTCAGGTCATTCACACCAGCATGTACAATGACTGAGTCATATTTGTATTTGCTTTGGAGTGACCTGAGTGCTTGCGTTATGTGTCGGATCCTAGCACCCGACAGGCAGCTCACTGTGACCTTCTCTTTATTCAGCCTGGTGAGCGGGGCGTCAGTGTGTCTGACAATAGAGTCACCTATAACAAGAGTATCAGGTGTGTTATTCAGCCTTAAGGGCTTTGGCTGCTTGGCACACTGACTTTGTGGGTTATGTGTTGTGTGTGTTTTCTTTTGAGGTAGCGTTTGCTTGGATGTCTGCTTTGGAGGTCTCTGTTGCTTAGGTAGATTTTTATTTAGAGCCTCCGAGTATGTTTTTGTGTATTTATGTGTTTGGTTCGCTGATGTGGTGGGACTATGTGATACTGGAATTGTGTTGTGTGAGGTTACCTTCTCCTCCTGACTGGTTGCACCAGTTTTGAGATGAGAGAGCTCAGCCTCCAGTTTGGCTAAATAGTTGCATCTCTCACATATATTTGAACCTGTTTGGAGGAGGAGAGGGTTGTCCGTGTACAAGAGACAGTTGTAACATTGCCTCAAAATTCCCAGATTCACCAGCTGGACTGGAGAGGAAAGCATTGACTGACCTTTGGACATGCTAGTGTAATAGGGAAACTGAATTTAAGATGGACCAATAGAGGACAGGGTAATCGTAGAGAGTATAAGAGTAAGTAGTGCTTATGGTTTAATAGTGCTAACTTGTAGGATTACTTAATTGGACCAGTGAAGGGCCTTAGAATGAGAATATGGTGTTTAAATTGAGAGATAGAGCAGTTCTAAGGGAAAAAGTGAAGAGCAGACTTTGTGGAGCCAGGAATAGTTTAAACCCAATTAGGTGGCGCTGCCCGCTGTTGTGCTATCAAAACCCGCAAAAGAGGGTTTTAAGAGAGGAAGATGAAGGAGTTTTGGAATTGACCCAGAATGGCCAATAAAACTAGTTTCAAGTCTGTAACCACTCCCACAGGGGGCAAACAGGCTGCTCAATGTTTTTCACTGCCACTGATCAACAGAGAGACTTTCCTTTAGCCCAAGCAAAAATGGCCTCACAGAAACTTACAAACAGTTCAAGAACAGCAAGCCTGTAACTGAACTTTTAAATCTCAGAAAAGTGGGAAAAAGCAAGATTTTTTTGTTTTTTTGTTTTTCAGAGATAGCAGAGGTTAACAAGTATCAACAAATTATAACAGTGCAGTAAATGACCCCCCACAAGAGTGCTAGGCCAAAGACAGATAAAATGCAAGTTTTGAGAAAAAAACGATTTTAAAAATAAGTGCAAACAGGAAATTCAGTAAACAGCTCTAGGTTGTGCTCTAAATAAAGTTACTAATGCAGAAATCAAATTTAACAAGCCAGAAAATGCTCAAAATTGGCGGCTATGCAGAAAAACTTAGCAAATAGAGGAAAAATACTTAAAATCTCAAAAGTGGCTCCTTTCTTCTCTCAGCGTTTTCTCCTCTTGGTGGGTGCTTCACCAACAGCCAACAAGCCTGAAAAGACGCCAAAACCACGAGGCAACCAGGTTTTAAGAGAGGAAGATGAAGGAGTTTTGGAATTGACCCAGAATGGCCAATAAAACTACAGTTTCAAGTCAGTAACCACTCCCACAGGGGCAGGCAGGCTGCTCAATGTTTTTCACTGCCACTGATCAACAGAGAGACTTTCCTTTAGCCCAAGCAAAAAATGGCCTCACAGAAACTTACAAACAGTTCAAGAACAGCAAGCCTGTAACTGAACTTTTTTAAATCTCAGAAAAGTGGGAAAAAAGCAAGATTTTTTTGTTTTTTTTTTAGAGATAGCAGAGGTTAACAAGTATCAACAAGTTATAACAGTGCAGTAAATGACCCCCCACAAGAGTGCTAGGCCAACGACAGATAAAATGCAAGTTTTGAGAAAAAAACTATTTTAAAAATAAGTGCAAACAGGAAATTCAGTAAACAGCTCTAGGTTGTGCTCTAAATACAGTTACTAATGCAGAAATCAAATTTAACAAGCCAGAAAATGCTCAAAATACGCGGCTATGCAGAAAAACTTAGCAAATAAACAGAGGAAAATTAAGTCTCAAAAGTGGCTCCTTTCTTCTCTCAGCATTTTCTCCTCTTGGTGGGTGCTTCCCCAACAGCCAACAAGCCTGAAAAGACACCAAAACCACGAGGCAACCAGGTTTTAAGAGAGGAAGATGAAGGAGTTTTGGAATTGACCCAGAATGGTCAATAAAACTACAGATTCAAGTCAGTAACCACTCCCACAGGGGCAGGCAGGCTGCTCAATGTTTTTCACTGCCACTGATCAAAAGAGAGACTTTCCTTTAGCCCAAGCAAAAAATTGCCTCACAGAAACTTACAAACAGTTCAAGAACAGCAAGCCTGTAACTGAACTTTTTAAATCTCATAAAAGTGGGAAAAAAGCAAGATTTTTTGTTTTTGTTTTTCAGAGATAGCAGAGGTTAACAAGTATCAACAAGTTATAACAGTGCAGTAAATGACCCCACACAAGAGTGCTAGGCCAAAGACAGATAAAATGCAAGTTTTGAGAAAAAAATGATTTTAAAAATAAGTGCAAACAGGAAATTCAGTAAACAGCTCTAGGTTGTGCTCTAAATACAGTTACTAATGCAGAAATCAAATTTAACAAGCCAGAAAATGCTATTATTATAAAAATTTAAGCCACCATAATCATTACCATTGGCAACAATCACAAACTCTCTGTTTACAGTACACATCTTCCATTAAGCATTAAAAATATCATTTGTATCCAATCTTCATTTTAAGAGACAGTCTATAATCAAAATGGCTTTCCTTTGAAAATATACTGGCATGTAGTAACTTGCCATATTTTAAAAAACTTGAGTACAGGCTGACAATTAATACCATATAACAAATGCATCTGTTTCAGTGAGGCCCTTCTGTAGGATGTCCACATCATTTGGGGACTCGACTATGGCTCCTAGTTTTCAGTCATCTGTTAATTTCATTAGCCAGAGGCCTTCTGTGTTAGTCTGTACTTCAAAGAAGTAGATACCAAACAGGAGAGGCCCCAGGACTGAACCCCGTGGTACTCCACTTGTGACTGGTTTGAAGTCAGATTTGGAGTCTGCAACTTTTACAGTGTGGGTTTTGTCAGTGGGCCAGTTGGCAACCCATCTTGTGACATAGGGATTTATACCTAGTTTAGTGAGTTTAGCTATAATTCCAGAATGGGGAATGGTGTTGAAAGCCTTGGTGAGGTCAAGATAGGCTGTGTGAACCACCTTACCCTCGTCTACGGCTTTGGTGACTGCCTCAAGAAAGTTGATCAGGTTCAGAAGGTATGGTCTACCTTTT
Source organism: Protopterus annectens (assembly GCF_019279795.1). Classification (NCBI taxonomy): domain Eukaryota; kingdom Metazoa; phylum Chordata; order Ceratodontiformes; family Protopteridae; genus Protopterus; species Protopterus annectens. The sequence continues at coordinate 986,433,592 of NC_056727.1, forward strand.
ACAAAAGCAAAACCGTCCTCCTGCATGTAGGTGCTGCACGGCCCCCAAACGTGAACCAAAGAGATCAAAAAATGGAGCCAGCAAAAGGTGATTGAAAAAGATATATTCAAGTTAAGGCATCACAGCAAATACAGACATACCGGTTTCGGCTGGTAAATTACACAGCCTTCATCAGTGTATAAAAAAGCAGTTGTATTACAAGCTGTTTAAATATACAGTCAAAGAATACCATTGGTGGAATAATTATAAATATTCATTAAGCCCGGGGGAAAAAGACCACCCAACTTAATTATCCACTTTTTCTTTACAGTTTAATATACTGTGCCAACCAGCTTTGTTTCTCCGATCACCCTGAATTACATCAATAATAGTAAACAAAATTTGGCAGATGGATGTGTCAACTGGTGTTTATATAAAGCGTTGGTCATCTTTTTGTTTAATGTTACTGTAATGTTCTGAAATACGTAACCTAATGCACCTAGAAGTTTGTCCAATGTAGAATGCACCACAGTTACATGTGGCCAAATAAATGGCCCAATCACTACTACAATTAACAAACATGTTTAGATCAAAAACCTTTGCACAATTTCTACTTGAAAACTCCTTTGTGGTACATATATGTTTACAATTTACACAGTGGCCGCAAGGAAAGCATCCATACAAACTGTCACCAGAAATAGTTGTCTGAATCCTATCACTAAATTTATAATCCCTAGTTTTGTAATGGTTAAAGTAAGATTTCAAACTTTTACCATTCCTGTAAGAAAACATACATTTATCAGGAATAATCTTAGCAACTTCTGGGTCACTCTGTAGAATATTCCAGTGTCGCTGCACAATCTTAATTAAACCATTAGTATTTCGTCCATAAGTTGTGGTAAGTCTAAGTGGTTTGGATGATGTATTAGACTTGTCCTTGTATTGAAGCAAATCGGTGCGTTCCATATTCTGAACCTGACCTTTTGCAACTGCAATGGTTCCTTCCTTATAACCCCTTTGTTTAAATCTATGTGTGAGATCATCTTGATTCATACAATAGGTGGATTGTTGTGAACAGATACGTTTTGCTCTAATAAATTGGGACTTTGGTATATTTCTGGCTATGTGTGGAGCATGATAACTAGAAGCATGTAACAATGAATTATATTGTGGGAACTTCCTATATATCTCTGTCTCTAACGTCCCATCCGGAAGTTTATGTATTGACACGTCCAAAAAAATGATATTATGAGTGTCATGTTGTTCTGTGAAACCTAAACCCCACTCATTGTTGTTCAAATACTGAACAAATGCCTGTAGACTAGACTCAGTACCCCTCCACACCAGCCATACATCATCAAGGTAACGTCTCCAAATGTCCATGTCCGAAAGGAAGATGTTTCTGGTAGAATCATAAATTAGCTTGGTTTCGACATAAGCCATAAATAGGTCAGCATATATGGGGGCAAAAGAAGCCCCCATAGCTGTACCTTTAGTTTGCCAGAAACATGCATCCTTATAATAGAAGACATTACAAGTAAGAACATATCTTGCCATATCCACCAAAAATGAGTTAAATGTGGAACCATATATACCTGTATGATTTAACCAATATGCCAAAGCCTTGAGGCCCGCTTGATGTGGAATATTGGTATATAGAGCACACACATCAAGCGTGCACAAGAACCAATCTTCTTCCAATTGGGTGTCGGATATAATTTGTAGAAAGTTTGTTGTATCTTTTAACCTAGAGCAAATGAATGGTAACAAAGGTTTAAGGTGTTTTGTCAAAAACAAAGATAAGGGTTCAGTCAGATATTTTCTGCCAGATACTATTGGTCTTCCGGGAGGATGTTTAACATCTTTATGAATCTTCGGTAGAAAATAAATGTATTGAGAGCTACAGTCCTTAATGGTTAATTGATGTAATAAATCATTAGAAATTACACCCCTGTCATAAGCATCCTTAAGGAACCGTTCAATACATTTAGTAAATCCTTTTGTAGGATCCACAACCATATGTGTATAGTATCTGGCATCAGACAACTGCCTACAAGCTTCCCTATCATAATCAATCCAATTTTGTACTACTACAGCACCACCCTTGTCTGCTGTTGTTATAACAATCTGTTTATTTTTCTGAAGCTCCAGAATGGCCCGTTTTTCATTGAGAGTGATGTTATTCTGTTTAAATGCCATATCTGAACTAAGGAAATGGATATCCTTAAGAACACTGTTTTGAAACTGGTGAACCACAGCATTCATAGGGGGAGAAAAATTGGATTTGTGATATATAAATTTCCCTTCATCAGTGTCAAGACCAGAATCACCAAAAAACATTCTCAAATTAATCGGTCTACAAAATTGCGACAAATCTTGTGCAAATACATCCTCAGAAGTAATGGAACCAGGTATAAAATTTAGACCTTTATTCAAAATCTGGACATGTACATCAGACAAAACATGGTAAGACAAATTCAAAATATTGTTAACAGTACATTGATTTATGTCCCTAATGCCATCTCCAACAATCCCTGTACGTTGTGAACTTTTCTTGTGTTTACGCCCACCACGTCTGTATGTGCTCCTAAAGGGGCACCTCCAGAACTTCTTTTGGGGGATGGAGACCCTGTTGCTGCCAGGGATTCATTATCAGTCCCCGAGGACGTATCATCAAAAGATGAAATTCCATCCTGGTTGCTTTTCCTCAGTATAGATCTAGGTCTTTTCCTTTTCCTAACTGAAGTGGGGAGATTGTTAAATCTCACATGTTTTGACTGGGAAGAGAATGGGTTACCACGAGAATAGTCCTCCTGATCCCTATTAAATTTCTTCATTTTACGAGAGCGTAGTTCAGCATCAAACTTTTTCAAATCTTGAGCAACTTTATTGAGCTTAACCTCAAAAGAGGGCTCTTGTTCATAACATTTCAGTTTATCTGCCAAGATCATGATCTCTGCCAATCCATTGTCTATAGCTCGATTATGAAATTTATATAATTGAACCACAAAAGACATTGTGGCATCATGTTGTATTTTTGACCACTGTGTGGTCAACTCATCATCTGCATTGCTAACATGTGGAATAGTCCGTATCCTTAGCCCCCTTGGGGTAATGTTTGCAGCCTGATAGGCCTTAAAAAGCTTGCTATGCCACACATTGGCACGTAGTGCCCTTAATTGCCTATTCAGGTCATCAATTAGTTTCTGACTGGATGTATCAGAATTACTATTCTCAATCTGATCAACATTGCCATTTATATTGGAGCTTAAACCAAAGGCCCCAAAATCTTCCCTATCAGCCACCAGCCCTGAAATAAGATTGGATAGATCCATATTGAATGGAACTAAAAAAAGGTAGATAACTAAAAATCTAACCGTCAATAATGGTCAAATAATAATACCATGACAGCCAGACTAAAAGTTGTTTTTAAGGACAATGACAGCTATCAGAGTGATAATGTTCACAATGAAAAAAGACTGCGTCCATATAGTACCCAAATGCCAAAACAATTATGCAGATGATTAAACCAGAAAAATTTTTTTAAAGGATGTGAGGGGCAGCAAAAGATCATAAGCAAACCCACAAAAGACTATATAAAAGTTTGATGCTGAACCACCATTTAAACAAAAAACCTATAATTGTTGTTATGTTGAATATTGTGACCCAGAAATGAACACACAATACCCTAGATACTACTATAATATATGAATAGTGTTGGCCAAAGACCAATTATAAAGACCATGTATATATATGTAAGCCATAATGATGATTATCATGAATTGTGGTGAACTATTGTGATCAGGATGACAAACTGCCTATTTATATAGAAATCAAAGTTGTTATCTTCTAATCCAGAAAGGCAGACAACCCATTCCTACCATAAATTAACAAAAATCACAGTATATTGATAATATAAACCTATGTAAATGTTAAAATGTTGTAAATGTAGACAATCATAGATAACAATGTGTGTATATGATTGCCTACAGGTCCCAGTCTAAATAGGCGTACTGCCATAATCTAAAACCACATATATAAATGTGTGGAATACAGAAATCAGGCAAAATTTAACTGTGTATATAAATAATACATATGACAGACTTAAATGTAATTCCAATCACAAATCATCATGAAACATACAAAAAGTATTACTAATAAGATGAACATCGATCACAGAAAATATTGTGAAAATGAAAAACATGACCATAATATAATAAACAACACTGTGGACAAAATGATGCAAGGCATTCAACCCAATCAGTCATGAAGTAAAAAAGACACTCCTAGAGCCGTGTGAATGATTAGCGTAATTTCAACGGCCCTTATAGAAACCAAACCTGGTAAATGTATAGTTTACACGCCACAGTGTTTAATCAAAATACAAATATAAAGATTGAGTGCATGTAAACCCACTACAACATGACGAAATAGGTCTCGCAAGATGTTATGACCGCAATGTTGTAATAAGCGGTATGAAATATGTCCATATGTATTCCAAAATAGAAATTGTTCAAAAAGAAGCTTGCAACAAATGTCTACATTAATTCCCCTTAAGTCATGATGGCCAAAGTCAGGCAAGCTGGCGTAACCACAACGATGAAGTAGAAAATATAGGTTCCGCCCGTTGTTAAATACCAATCGCGGGATCCTATTAATGAGATATTATTCAACATTCCACCAGATCAGTCAAAAAATAGAAAAAAACCCATAAGTCCGTTTGTATGAACGGCGTTGTTTTAACGGCCCTTGTGAGAAGCCAAAAGCTGGTACATATAAAATTCAATCATATAAAAAAAGTATATACATATGGTCAAAATAAATCTCACAAACTGGTATAACTCTAAAATTGTTGTAAGCAATATAGAGTATGTCTATGATGGTATATAAATTCCCAAGTAGAAAAAGTTCAAAAAAAGCTTGCAGCGCATACGTACATATGTTCCCCTTGAAACATTACGGCCAGAATTAAGCAAAATGGCGTAACCACAACCATGTTGCCAGTAATGCAAATTCTGTCCCGATAGAGAAGCAAAGTACGCCAGTTGTTAAATCCAAAGCCAATGTGGAAATTATTGCAAAACAAAACTGTGTCGGCAGCCGAAAATTATACCACCAAAAGGTTCCAAAATGATACCAAAAAAATAAAATCACAACGTGCTGCAACGAATCCCTGATGCAGCAACAGAATCACCAACCCCAGCAGGAAGTCAACTCGAAGTACACCAGTAAAACCGTCCTCCTGCACGTAGGTGCTGCACGGCCCCCAAACGTGAACCAAAGAGATCAAAAAATGGAGCCAGCAAAAGGTGATTGAAAAAGATATATTGAAGTTAAGGCATCACAGCAAATACAGACATACCGGTTTCGGCTGGTAAATTACACAGCCTTCATCAGTGTTCTAAACATGTTTGTTAATTGTAGTAGTGATTGGGCCATTTATTTGGCCACATGTAACTGTGTTGCATTCTACATTGGACAAACTTCTAGGTGCATTAGGTTACGTATTTCAGAACATTACAGTAACATTAAACAAAAAAAGATGACCAAAGCTTTATATAAACACCAGTTGACACATCCATCTGCCAAATTTTTGTTTACTATTATTGATGTAATTCAGGGTGATCGGAGAAACAAAGCTGGTTGGCACAGTATTTTAAACTGTAAAGAAAAAAAGTGGATAATTAAGTTGGGTGGTCTTTTTTCCCCCGGGCTTAATGAATATATATAATTATTCCACCAATGGTGTTCTTTGACTGTATATTTAAACAGCTTGTAATACAACTGCTTTTTTATACACTGATGAAGGCTGTGTAATTTACCAGCCGAAACCGGTATGTCTTTATTTGCTGTGATGCCTTAACTTCAATATATCTTTTTCAATCACCTTTTGCTGGCTCCATTTTTTGATACCTTTTACAAACCCAAACTGGGTGGGGGCCAGAGTTTGGAGGTTATCAATGTCTTTGTTTATGAGTTCCATGATGATATGTTCCATAGCCTTGCAGACCAGGCTCGTCAGGCTAATAGGGCGATAGTTCCCAGGATCAGTGGTGGCTCCCCCTTTGTGGAATGGGATAACTGTTGCTGTGCGCCATTCAGTGGGCACAAAGCCTGACATGACACTATGATTGAACATGGTGCTTAGGTGGGGAGTCAGTCCATTCTGAAGTTCATGTAAAATGCAGCCTGGGATGTTGTCCGGTTCCATGGATGCTGTGTTTTTGGTTTTAGAGAGTGCAGGTTTTACCTGCATAGATGGGATTACAGGGACTCTGCATTCTTCCTGTATAGATATGGGCCCTTTAGAGGGTGAGAGGGGGGGTAAAGTTAGCACTGAACCTATCTGCCAGGATGTTGGCAATATCAGTTGGTTCTGTAAATTTCGTGCTGTTGTGCTGTAACTCAGAGCAGATCTGGGTGTTGCCATTGAGATTCTTGACATAGCTATAGAATGCTTTATGGTTGCCCTTAGAATCAGTGGTGATTTTGTTTTCATAGCTAGCTTTGGAGGGTCTTATAAGGGATCTCAGCTTCTTACTGAGGCTGACCAGGGAGCTTTTCCACTCATGGAATTTTATTCTCTTTTGCAGCAGTTTCTTCCTTCTGTTGTAGAGTTTGTTTATGACAGGGGACCACCAGATTGGCTTCCTTTTTTTGGAGGATAGCATCTTGGTTCTGTTTGGGATAGCATGATCCGTGCACTCGTGTAAGTGCTTATAGAGTGCATTTGTGTAGGGTTCAGCAGTCGTAACTGTATTGTCCATCTGCATGGGTGTCATGACGTTCGCCACTTCTGTCTTAAGAACATAAAGTTGGCTTTGGAGACATTTTTTACTGTGGTTTCCTTAATGGTGGGTGGGGGTGGGCTGCAGATATCTAGGGTGATTAGCTTACAGTCAGATCTGACCAACAAGGAGTTGACTTAAGGTGTGGAACACCGGTCACTCATGTTGCTAATGACTAGGTCTAGGATATTGTTGCCCCTGGTGGGGGTGTGGATAAGTTGATCCAGGGCATTGGAATTTATGAATTCCAGAAAGCATTGAGCAAAGTATTTGGTACATGAGTAGTTTTCCCAGTTAATGGTGGGGTAGTTGAAATCGCCCATTATTAGGGTGTTTGGTTGAACCCTAATATTTTCCAGTATATCAAGAAAAGAGGAGTGGGAATCCTGGGGCATGGTGGGGGATTTGTAGCAAGCTACAATTTGGATTGCAGTTTTGCCCAGAGTTAGTTGCACTTGGATAACCTCAGATGCATTATGCTGCGCAACTAGCCTGGAGGTGTGGATATCCTTAATGAATGTGGACACACCTCTGCCTTTGGTGCTCTGGTCCAGGTTAGATGGCTGAAAAGCGTGGTATGAGTTATAGCCTGGTAATGCAGGGGTGCTATCTAGAGCCTTGAACCAGGTTTCAGTCACTGCACAGATATCGATGTTCTCCATTTTAAGGAGTGCCACGAGTGAGTGCATTTTGACATTTAGACTTCTAGCATTGAGTAGCATTACCCTCAGTTTTTGCTCACCTGTTACTGTTACAGTGGTGAATTTGTCATTTGAACTTTGCCTACAAAAAGCACTATAGGGGTGGCAAGACCCTTAGCCAGTATCCTGAATCTCAGGAGCGACAGGTGCAGGCCATCTCTGGCAAAGGATTGTGGTCTGTCGATCATGTCATCACAGGCAGATAGATACTGGATCCCCTTAGAATGACACCAGAAGCTTAGCCAGTTGTTGAAGTAAATCATTTTGTCCTTGTACTGTGGTATCATTCTGGGCAATGGCAGGATGCTACTCAGGGCTAGGGTCATACCTGTCTGGACTTCAAGATCGGAGAGCTCTTCCATGTCTCTTTTTATGTAGTCCAGGGAGGTATGTCTCAGGTCATTTACATCAACATGGACAATGACAGAGTCATATTTGTACTTGTTGTGGAGTGACCTGAGTGCATGGGTTATGTGGTGGCCTTCTCCTTGTTTAGCCTGGTGAGTGGGACATCAGTGTGCCTGACTATAGAGTCACCTATGACTGGTGTGTTGGGTATGTTGTTTTGAGTTATGGGCTGTGGTTTATTGGCACACTGAGTCTGTGGGCTATTTGTCATTTGGGTTGTGTTGGGGGGTGGAGGTTGCTTGCGTTTCTGCTTTAGAGGTCTCTGCTGCATATACACAGAATTTTTAAAAATGACTTCTCACCATTACATTACAAAAATCAACAGTAAACTTAAAGTAGCATAGTTTAATTTGTGCCTAACCATTTCTTCAAAATAACCATTAACAGATTAGCATATGGGGGGTCAAAACAAGCTCCCGTGGTTGTCTCTATTGTTGATGATACAATTTACTGTCAAACATAAAAATATTATTGTAATAAAAATCCATTAATCTAATTATATATTATGAAGAATCTATCATTTAAATAATATAACACAGACAGTTCACTTTTATGTGCTATAGAATTATACAAGCTAGTCACATCTGTAGTTGCAAAATAAATTTTATCTGATCAATTCTCAAACTTCATATCCTATATTCTTTTTATTAAAATTCTTTTCAGTCCCTTACTAAAGAAGATAGGCTATCCATATCCTTTATATGACAACAAAGCTATACAGGGGATGTTTTGGAAGACACATCCCCTGCTGTAGAATATCAGCTGAAATACACAGAAGAGTTAGAGTGGGTGGGCATACCATTTGTTGGAGCCACTGCTGCTACTTGGGAGATGGACTGGTGCTCTTAATGGTAGAAGTATTTGTGCTTCAGCACTGAACATAGGTGTATGTTGCCATGTATAGGAACAAGAATGGCACCAAAACAGCATGGGGGGTGTGATGCCCCTGCACTAGCCTAGTAATCAAGGAGCCTCAATCCTCACCACTGGCAACAGTGGGGGAACATATACACTGGGAGGATGACAAGTACATGCATAGTAAAGTGCAATTTCCCCTTAAGAGCACACAGAGATCACAGTCAGTCTGGGGCTGGTTTCTCCCTCTTTCTCCATATCCCCAATAGGGCTCCCCACAGGCACAGCTATAGAGTTGAGATCTCAGCTGAGTGGCCAAACCAAGATCTTATGTACCCTCTCTGTCCAACCAGTGCTTCATGCCCCTGCCCAAGTAGCTGACACACACACTCTATGAGATTTGATTTATATACAAACACACACACACACACACACACACAGACATACCCAGACACACATAAACACACACACACACACACACACACACACACACACACACACACACACACACACACACACACACACACACACACACACACACACACACACACACACACACACACACACTCTCTCTCTGTCTCTCTCTCTCTCCCTCTTTCCCCTGGGAAAGGCTGGCACAGGTTTACTAGCTATGCTGCCTTCTCCCCAGATTATAAGGTAGTTCTGATTGCCACCAGCCACTCTTTATCAGCTACTTTAAGGCCCTTAAGAAAGGGTGCCCAATCTTACTGTGTAATGTTACTATTAATCCAAATGGTAGTTTGACAAAGAGCCAGGCTATGAGAAGTGGCCTGTACGGTGTCACCAAATAGATATGCAAGTACTCTAACAGCTTAAATATCTCTAAAAAGACCAGCCACAATTAAAATGTTTAAATATATATAATAATAAATAATAAAAGAACAAGACAATACTAAATAAGTAATCAGTTGCATGATCAGAGTTCAAATTCATAGGAAATATTTAAACCAACATTGCAGGACAGTCCCAAATAAATAAAGAAACATCTAAGATATACTTTACTATATTCCTATCTGAATTACTGTGCCCTAAAAACTTACTTACGGAACAACACGCAGGCAGAAGTGATGAGTGGATGTTCTTGTCAGGTTAAAGACAAAATACAAAATGCCCTGTTTCTCTCTCTCAGAGAGTTCTTAAATTAATATCAAATATTACTGCTGGGATACTTGCAGCATGACATCATTTTTTGTCACCTGACTTCATTTCCCAGGCTAAACCCCCATTGTCCGACACTATTAACATTTAACATCTCTGTGTGAAAATACATAGCCTTCAGATGTTTGTAACTGCTAGAAGACATAAAATAATAAAACACTTACAAAACAACACAGAGTGTTGACATCCTCTCTCCTGTTGACTGAAACTGAAAGATAACATCCCTTGTTTATGGCCCAGCAATAAAGTACTTCAACCTCAACTATTTTTAAGTTTTGCATTTTCCAGGTTAATCTCCTGAGTTTGCCTTCCTTGTTAAAAAAAAAAAAAATATATATATATATATATATATATATATATATATATATATATATATATATACAAATAGCTGCAATAGTGTATATACACCTCTGTTCAGTATTTTACCAAACATCTATTCAGCACACATATCTGCACTATATGACATACATGTTGATATTCACAAGTGACACACAACCACTTACAAAATTCCAGATAGCTGGGCTGGCAGTATCTCCTTTTGTTACATTTCTATATAAATCGTATTAATATTCACAAATGACATATAATTATTTACTAAACTCCAGATAGCTGAGCTGACAGTGTAACATTTCTCTTTGTCACAGGGGGGTTAGCCGCTCCACTGATGTAGAGAGATAAGACTCTGACTATAGCCCAGCTGACTCAGGTTTGATTAGTGGCTTGGGTGCCTGATGGAGTGGCAGGGAAGGGATGGGCATGCTCATCCAAGATGGAAGGGCATTCATTGATATGCTCCCTAAGGGGAGGTATAGTCCAAAGAGGAAAGTTGCCTTTGGACCTAATCAATGAGCATGGGTGGGAGAGTGAAGAAAGGGACTGGTTAGGTCATAAAAAAATACCCCCCAGGCTGTAAGCACAGATAAGCCAAGCCACCATGACACCCTCGGGATATATGACTGGCCCCATTGATAATGGAGTTAGTACGGGGGTGGGGTTGGACAGTCCTAACATGGACATTGGGCTCTGGGTGCTGGGCCAGTAAACATGAGGTCTGAATAGACTAAAAAAAAAAAAAAGAAAAAACATCAGGCTTATAAAAACTTCTGCTGTTACAAAGAAAGGTGTTACTGTAGGCTCTGCATGTGTGGGGAGAATGCATTTTAAACACTGAGAGGGCTGACAGCCTTTCCATGAGTGTGTTTGTGACAGGACCTCATTGTGAATATGAATGCCACTGGTAGTCATAACAGATCAGCAGAGCAAGTTCACTGACATGATACTGCATATCCATATGAAAGACCAAGCCATTGCCTGGGAGAAGATGGCTACATGTGTACATTCAACATCACAGACTACCTTTACTGATATAGAGGAGTTCTTGGTGTCCCTGTCTGGGGGCATTGAAAGGGTACTGATTCCTGAAGGAGGCCTGGATGTGGGGGTTGGATTGGTTGCACCAATGTGTTTCTGTTTTGAAGGTTGGTATTAAATTAAGGTACTAACAAGGTCTGGTGGTTTACCACAAGTATGAGCTTCCTGATGGTAAACATTCCTGTTTCTCTTTCAAAGATATGTCTGGGATGTACAGCACCATGTACCTATGTCTTCATTACTTGTATAATCTGTTTTTCTGAAATGCTATAGCACAAAGATGTGGGATTGTCATATACCTTCCATTGTGCACATGGGTGCTTGTCTACTTAAACAGGCACAGCAGGTCAGCAATAATGGAAGAGAACAGGTCTGATGTCAGTGCAGCACTGGTGGCTTATAGATTTATTTATTTATTTATTTATTTATTCATTCACTCTTTGTTGACTAGGTTAGTCACACTAGGCTAGTGGCCTGTTTTAGAGGAGACCTGAGGTTGTTTCTGCTACTAGGGGAAATTTGATCAGGGCATCAGGGAAGTTGAGCTACTCTTTGGAGCTGCTAGATGGTGCCAGCGGGCTCCTACAGCAGGAAGGAAGAGGCCTAAGGAAAGCAACAGTGTGAAAAAGGAGAGAAAAGCTATGGAGAGTTTTGATGTGAAAAATGAGAATTTGTAGAAAAAATTGTTGATATGGAGCTGCAGAATATAAACAAAGTTTCCTGTGTGGTAGATGTTACAAATGAGTAGTGCTTAGTTGTCTCAATGGAGAAGGAAGGAAGTCTGTTGAAGTGGTGCAGATAACAGAACTGGCATCAGGGGGTTTAGAGATGATGTTCTGTTAAAAATATTCAAGCAGGACAGTCCTGCTGTTTCGTGGGGTGAGATGGCAAAATATTTTTTTGGAAGTACTGAAGATGGTAATGTGGAAAGGGAACAAGGTGATGTGGCAGCTGAGAATGCAGCAGTAAAAACATATGCAGCAGTGACAGACAGTAAAAGAGTAAAGCAGCAACCAACTGAGATGTCTGGTTTTGTAGCAACAGATAATGCAGTAACAAAAACATATGTAGCAGTAACAACAGGTATAAAAGGAGAGCAGCAACAAACTGTGAGTAAAATTGTTATAAAAAAAAAAAAATGAGAAGACCAACTGTGAGAAAGAACAAAAAATGAAACTGTAAGACAGATATTATGTGTGGGATAATTTGGTAACTGTTCTGGATTTTAAAGTTCAGGAAATTCTGTCTTTTATACGTATTGGGATGGATATTTTTGTTGACTTAACATTTGAAACCGAGGGACTGATGCTGAAAGTTTGCAACTGTTTAACTAAAAGGACATTTTTTTCTGTGGAAAAATTGTTTCTTTCCTAGTAGTAACTTAAATGTTAAAAAATGTTATTTTGCAATACAGAACTGATGAATTGGAAGAATATGATGTTTAAAAAAAATGCATGCAGGGTTTGTATGAAATTTTTGATAATACTTTGAAGGTTAGATATGAGAGAAACTAATGGGGTGGAGGGTGGGGGTTTGGGGGTTGGAATCTCTTTTGAAATGTGAAAAAACATGATGAAACATTTGCCAATCATTATTTTGTGGCTGTTCATAGAGGGACATTAAAATATGCTGGTCACCCTAAATCATGTTTGCTTTTTTGGGGGTGACTTTTTTCATTTAATTAATAATTTTGCAAGGTATTGTGTAACCAGTGTAGGGGGAAAGAACATGAACAAGAAGGTCTGTGCCTGAATGCAGGTTGTATAAAAAAGGAACACTTTTGGATGTATTGTTAAGAGCAAAAAGTAAATAATGAAAAAGAAGGGGAAAGGGAAGAAAACATACATGAAGAAGGACAACAAGAGGCTGGGGTAGAGGGTAAATGAGGTGAAGAAGACATTATATTAGAAGGAAAACATATGAAAACATATGGGGGAAATTAGTAGAGAGGGTGCATACAGGAACAGTGGCCAGGAGAAGTGATTGATACTACTTATTTTCTGAAAGCTGTAGCTAGTGAGAAATCTGATTCTGAAGTATTAGTTTAAGGGTGTGCACACACAACAAAGTATTAGTTTAAGGGTGTGCACACTTATGCAACCAGCGTATTGTACATTTTTTATGTTTTATATTTTTCCCATAACAGATTTGTTTGTTTTTCAATTGAATTGTACAGGTTATATGTCACATTAAAGGTGGGAAAAGTTTTTAAATGATTTTTTGTGGTCTCATTTTTTATATCACGAAAACATGACATTTTAACAGGAGTGTGTAATTTTTTATATCCAAAGATAGGTGTGTGTGTGTGTGTGTGTGTGTGTGTGTGTGTGTGTGTGTGTGTGTGTGTGTGTGTGTGTGTGTGTGTGTGTGTGTGTGTCTACTTTATTCTCCCGAGCAGCCACATCATCGACTTTCACTTCGCCGAGATGACAGGAATGAAAAACCTGAAGACCGACATCTGGAACACTGACTTTCCACTCAAGGTGGTAAAAGAGTTCTATCAAGTAAGCTTAACACATTTTTAATCACCCTTATTAAAGTATTACACAGGACATAGGCAGGTATACATTAATAGAAAAAAAAAGAAACCATATTACCATTTTTTCCATTTGTACACATTATACATTACATCTTATCTTTCTTTATGACAACTGTAACTTATTCCTTTCCTTTTCTAAACCTCCTTCTTCCAGTTTTTTTTATCTCTTTTGCAATATTCAGTACAGTAGCATAACTAGGGTGGTGTGAGAGAGGCAACTGCCCTGGGTGCAAAGTATTAGGAGGCACAATCAGCCATCCATCATCCTAATTGCTGTTAATGCAATACTGGCCTGTTGTGGTCAAGCCTGGGCACTGTGGCACTCTGTGTGTGGTCTATTACATTGTAGGAAACAGTTTGCTAAAGTTTAAAAGTATAATATATATATATTTTTTTAAAGTAAAACCTGAACTCTGTAGTGCTCTGTGCAGGCAAAGTATATACTGTAGCAAATGTTTGCTACAGTTTAAATTAAAAAATATATGTTTTTTAAACTGAAATCTTAGTAATGTAGTGCTGCATGTAGGCAGGTTATAAAGTGTATGAACAACTCTTTGCTACATTTGTAGCATGCAGTTTGCTTCACTTTAAAAGAAGACATAATTTTTCTTGTTACTGAAGTATGAGGAAGGAGGGTTGGTAGCAGGACACAGAAATGAGACCCAAATGGCTGGGGCAGGAGGGGGGGAGAAGTGCTTTCATCTGGCCACCTGGTTGGTTTGCTGGTAGAAGGCATGGACATTTTTTTTTCTGTATACTGGAAGAGGAGCTGAGGCATGGGATATGTGGACTGGGTTGGGATTGTCTGCGGGAAGTATCCTGCAAGTTGTTTTTTTTTTTTTGCTCTTCACTTAAAGAGCTGAGGGGGTGGGGTGCTAGTTTGTGGGACTGGCACAGGGCACTGGTTGAGCTAGCTTTTTTTTCTTATTCAGTACTTCTGATATAGTTGGTTTACATTTTGATTTCCATTCTAGTGATTGCTTCTCTGGCAGCCAACAGATGAAACTTAATAAGGCCTTATTATGTCTAGGCAATTGTGATCCTGTGTCCCTGCTCAAAAGAATCATTTCCTTAGTTACAGCCATTTGCTCCTGAAAAAATTCTGACAGAGTACGCTGTAGGGAATTTTTTAAATATGCCAACTCATTACACTCCCTAAAAAAATGTCGTCAGTTACCTCTTTCTTTCCCATCACACCTCAAAAAAGAAGTTATGTCTTACCATAACTTTCCATCTGTGTTGTTCATCTTCATCAATCCTTGATGGTGGGTTCAATTCCAAACCCTTGGAACTGACTCGGCCATTATTTTCCAGCTTGTGTTCTCCAAACTTTCGATCCAGGCTCTACCCATAAAGCTCCTCACAGAGATTATCTCAGATCAAGTTTGCCAGATGGCAGAATACAACCAGGAAATCAGGATTTATATATATATATATATATATATATATATATATATATATATATATATATGTACACATACATACATACAGATAGGACGAGGCCATCTATGAGTTCTTGATGAGAAACTAGATCAGAATTGAAGAGGTCTACTAAGAGACATAGGATGGGGGAAAGGTGGGTGGGTATGTCAAGGATTGGTGAAGATGAACAACACAGATGGAACGTTATGGTAAGACATAACTTCTTTATCTGATGTTGTTAATCTTCACCTAATCCTTGACAGTGGCCCAGAATCCCCAGTTACTTATTTGCTTTGGGAGGTCTCATGGAAGAATATTCTGAAGCACCATAGAGCCAAAGGATGCTCAACCCCTCGAGACCCGGTCTAATTTGTAATGCACGGCAAAGGTATCGTGAGAAGACCATCTGGCTGCTGCACAAATATCATCTAGTGAAACTCTTCCATGAAAAATTGCTGATGTGGCAATAGCCCTTGTAGAGTGGGCTTTAATTGTTTTGGGAAGATAAAGTCCTTGTGATTGATAAATGAAGGTGATGCAGTCTCTCAACCATTTAGGTAAGGTAACTTTGGTAACTACACAACCCATTCATAAGAAAGAGAAAGCTACAAATAACTGGTCAGATTTTTGTAACTCTTTAGTTTTGTGAAGATAAAAACACAATTGTCTGTGTACATCCAGTAAATGAAGAGCGTATTCTCCTTTATTGGAAAATTTAGGGGAAAAGGTTGGCAGCTGTAAGGTCTGATTGATATTGGATTCAGAAACTACTTTTGGAAGAAAGGAGGGATTTGTTCTTAGTTGGACTTTGTCTTTATGGAAGATTAGATAGGGTGATCTGCATGATATGGCCTGTAACTCAGAAACTCTCCTTGCAGAGGTGATGGCCACCAGAAATAAAGTCTTCCAAGATAAACATTTCAAATGACAGGATACTGTCGGTTCAAAGGGGGCTTGTGTTAATGCTTGGAGAACTGTAGTCAAATCCCATGGAGGGAGTGGTTCATTAAAGGGGGGGGGGGTCCTCAGTAAGAACAAACCTTTCAAGAATGCTTTGGAAAGCTTATAAGACATTATTGATGAGTTGTTGTAACCAGTATGAAAATTTGAGATTGCTGCTAGGTGAACCTTTATAGTGAAAGCAGAGGAACCAGATTCAAAAAGGGTATTTAAGAAGTCTAGGATGTGTTCAATTGGGGCAGTAAAGGGATCAAGTCCTTTATCCAAAGCCCATATGGTAAATCTTTTCTATTTGCACAGGTAAAGTTTCCTAGTCGTAGGCTTGTGATGTCCAATAATAATGCACTATACGGGCGATGAAAGAGAGGGATGACTAGCAATCATAAGAATTGGAGAAATCATACAGTCAACTTGAGGTGCTGTAAATTTGGGTGAACCATGCCCGCTGGGTGAGTTAGCAGATCTGGAACCAGGTCCAGACTCCATGGTTTCTGTAACAGATAAGGCCAAAGGAAGGGAAACCAGACTTGTCAAGGCCAGAATGGGGCAATGAGGATTATGGTATTCTTCGTCTTTTTGGCTTTCATCAGGAATTGTGAAATTAGAGGAATGGGGGGGAAAGGCATACAATACATTGGGAGGCCAGTTGTGGAGAAGAGCATCCCTGGGTGATTAGGGCAAAGAAACTTCTGCATTTGTTGTTCAGGTAAGAAGTGAATAGGTCACAGCAAGGTTGGCCCAATTGGCGGAAGATCCTGTCCACCACTACAGGGTTCAGAGAAATCAGAAAGCGGTTGGAAGAAATCGCCCATTGCCAACCTCTGAGTGCCTCTCAACATAGTCGGTACAATTTGGTTTCCCCTTGTTTGTTGATGTACCAGACTACTGACATATTGCCTGTCTGAATTGCCAACTGTCCCTGGAATGCTTGCAATGCTAACAGCACTGCCCTCATCTCTAGAACATTGATGTGCAAGTCGGCCTCTAGTTGAGACCATGTGCCTTGAAATGTCTTCCCCAGATAACACCCCCCCCACGCTCTATATGGGAAGCATCCATGGTCACTATAGATCGGGGCTGGGGAAGAATAAATGGTCAGCCCAGGAGAATCTGATCAGAGCGAAGCCACCATTTGAGGTCTTGTTTGCAATGATTGGTGATCAAGATTTGGTAAGACATTGGTTGGTGAATTAGAGACCATTGTGTTGCTAGTAACCACTGTAGTATTAACATATGAAACCTTGCTAGAGGAACCAGAGTAACTGAGGCAGCCGTTGAACCTAAGGTTTGAAGTATCAGTCTTGCTGGGACTCTGTTGCTTTGGCAGATCTGTCTGACTAGAGCCCTGATGCTTAGTAGTTTCTCTGGAGGAAGGAAAGCTATTCCTGAGACAGTGTTTAGATGCTCCCCTATGAAATCTAGTTATTGTGTAGGTTGCAGATTGGATTTCTAGAGATTTATTGAAATGCCTAGGGATGTGCAAATAGACATGATGTAGTCTCTTGCCTGTTCTAAGTGATGCCTGGTGGTAGCAGTGAGGAGCCAGTCATTGAGGTATGGAAAGTCACGAAAACCTTGCAGTCTGAGGTGAGCTGCAACCACTGCCATGCATTTGGTAACCAACCTGGGGGCTGTGGTGAGTTCAAAAGGTAGTGCTCTAAATTGATAGTGACTGGCTCTTAGCTGGAAGTGTAGAAACCTTCTGTAGCTTTTGTCCATTTTTATGTGTTATTAAGCATCCTTGAGGTCTATAGAGCACATCCAATCACCTTTCTCCAAGAAAGGAAGCATGGTTTGAACCGAGACCATCCGAAACTTGGTTTGGTGGACCAATTTGTTGAATCGGCTGAGATCCAAAATGGTTCTCCAGTCCCTGTTTTTTTTTTGGCACTAAAAAGAATCTTGAGTAAATTGTGGATCCTGCTTGGTCTGGTGGGACTTCAGTTTTCGGATTTCTAAGACTGCTGCTCCCTTTGATTGGGTAGAACATCTGGGAGTTTTTTTCTGTGGTTTGGGGGTTGTAAACAATAGGATCTGGTAAACTCTGGATATTATTCCATGCACCCATTTGTCCGCAGTTATTAATTGCCAGGCTGGTAGGTGCAGGGATAATCGTCCCTCGACTGCCTCCAGAGGAGGGCAATCGAGCATCCATTCAGGGATGTTGGTAGGAAGTACCAGAGAAAGATTCTCTGGACACCTGATTCTGTGGTCCATTCCTCCCTCTATGGTGGTGTCTTCCACTGTTTACCCCTCTGCCCTGGGGGAAATCTTTGCCTCATGAGTCATAGAAAGGGCCTTTGGATTTCTTAAACCATAGTCTCCTATTCTTCTGATTCTTAGAGTAAGGTCACTGAGGGGTAGAGAAATGTATGCCCACAGCAGATAGGGTCTTGCCATCCTGCTCACTTCTGGCTAGAGTTTCTTTAACTTTTGGGCTGAAAAAGGTGGATCCGTCAAAGGGAGCATTGATGAATGATGCTTTGAATGGCTCTGCAAAGTCACATAAGTGCATCCAGGAGTGCCTTCTGATGGCTATACCTGAACCCACTGCTCTGGTTGTCCCTTCAGCTGTCTGTGCTATGAGCCTCATGGAAAAATTAGAAATAGATTCTAGGGACGCAAGCCGGGAGGAAACCTTATCTCAAACCTCCTCATCTATCGCTCCTGACAGAATATTTGAAAGCTCTTTAATCAGATCTCTTTGTAATCTGGTAAAGTGTGCCATATAATTCAAGGACCTCAAAGCAAAGGTCATTGAAGCATAAACACACTTCCCGAATCTAGCCAATATCCTAGACTCCTTGTTAGTAGGATGGATAGTATGACTCTCTTCTGCAAGTTCTCTCTTGGCAGCTGCTGCTACCACCATGGCATCAACAGGGATTCCTTTTGACCAGTTTGGCTCCTCTTTAGGTGCAGATAAAGTACAGTCTGGCCTCTTCGGGATAGGCTCTATGACGTCGGGTATCTTCCACGCCTGTTGAGCAATCAGTTTGATGAGATCATCAGTGGGTAGAGAAATACAAGAAGTGGAGAGTTGGATGCGAAAAGCCTCCAGGTATACTGACTCCTCTGAGGAAAGCTGGGTGGATGACCAGCCATCCATCTGTTTAAGGATTTCAAGGATGTCCCCGAATGAAACATCTTCAGGGGGTGATCTAGGGGAGCCTTCCCCTTCATCAAAGTCAGTATCTTCGGTGTAAGACTCTTCCGGGGAGTCGAGGTGCTTCCTCTTGCACTTCATCTTCGCAGGGACTTCCTTGGGGGGGATGTTCCAGGGATGTTTCTAAAGAGGTGACCACTAAGATGGGAGTCACCTGGGACTTTTGCTCCCTCTATCCAAGGGATGAGGTCAGTGGTAGCTCTGGCTGAGAGGAAGGGGAATAAATCTGTCCCGACATGGAAGGCAAAGACTGGGAATTCCTGAAGGATAAAACCTTCTCCATAATACAGAAAGCAGGTCTCCTCCATAAAGGGGTGGGAGCCCAGAACCAAAAAAGACTGCTTCAGAACTGGGGTCACATCCCGCAGTGAGGATACCACCCCCGTACCTGAAGCCTGGGTCTGAATTACAAGGGCCAATGCTCAGAGAGGCATGGATGGCTCAGATGGAACTGAAAGGGTACCATGCATCTTGGGATCGCCCAGTGAGTCCCCCCCCCAGGAGTCCTCTGGTGCCAAAGACTAGGAAATACTCAAGGCGGTTGTTCGAACTGAAGATGGACATGCTATCAGAACCAACTCAGTCAGAGCTGGAATTGTCAGAACTGAGGACTCCAAAGACTCTGGTAGAGTTGTACTAGGAGTTTAGGTAGGTGTCATAGAATGTACAGTCTTGGTAGTCCTCTTGCCACAAGGGGCTAATCCACTAACCTCATGTTGTCCTGTTCAGATTGGCTCTTAGTAGACCTCATCGATAAGGTAGAAGGAGACCTAGATCGTCTGACTTCCACAAAAGGGGTGTCTCTGAAGGGGTCCACAGATGGTGAATAAGTGGTTTGTGGAGGTGTCTATGGTTTTGTTGTCTTTAGAACCAAGGGCTTTGTCTGAGCCGATACCGAGACATCCATCTGTTCCGAATGTGGTTAGTAGGTTGTGTCAAGTCTCCCGGAGCTGAAGAACTTTGCGGTGCCAAGGAAATTTTTGGTATCTTTTTAGTCAGTTCCGAGGAACTTGGAACTGAGGATGTTCTCTTCTTAGAACTGTGGGCAGAAATTCCTGCTTCCCCAGTTTTCTCCCTAGGACTAGAAATGGCCTCATCAAAGGAAGATTTCAAAAGGCCTTTCAATACCAACTTGTTCTTTCTCTCCATTAAAGTGTGAGATGAGAAACCGTGACAAATCGCACAATTCTTCTGAAAATGAATTTTTCCTAAACAATAAACACATAAAGTGTGCCCATCAGAATTGGGCGTTTTACCCTCACATTTCTTGCATCTCTTGAAACCTGATGCGCCCTTAGGTTTAGAAGGAGACTGTTTTTGATCCGCCATTATCCAAAGTAAAGAAGGATTTTAGATAAGATTTTTTTTTTTAATAGAAGAAAAAAGGAAGAAGGATAAATTACCAACGATGATAATTAGAATACCCTAAAGGTATAGAAGTAAGATTACCAACTATGGTAAGAGAAAGATATACCGTACGGTAATAGGGTTATAAAGATATTGAAAAATATACAACAAGAAGAGGAGCGGGTAGAATTAGTAATAATGACAAAGATACAAGGAAATTTTTGAAGAAAAAAGTTTATTAACTTACAAAAATTGCCAAGGCTCGAGAGATAAGGAAAAGCACATCTGGTTTGTGAAGCAGGAAACGAGATCTGACGTAATCTCTGTGAGGAGCATTATTGGTAGAGCCTGGCTCAATAGTTTGGAGAGTGTGAGCTGGAAAATAACGTCTGAGTTGGTCCCGAGGGTTCGGAACCGAACCCACCGTCAAGGATTAGGTGAAGATTAATAACATCAGATCATTTGTTATCTACCAAAGGAAAAATTCTTTGAAGTCTGCTTGGTGTATAAAAATACCTATGCAAACACTTCCAAGCAAAAATCTTAAACATTCACGCTTTTGTTGCATGAGTGAGATATATATATATATATATATATATATATATATATATATATATATATATATATATATATATATATATATATATATATATGTGTGTGTGTGTGTATATATATATATATATATA
Organism: Protopterus annectens; assembly: GCF_019279795.1. NCBI lineage: Eukaryota > Metazoa > Chordata > Ceratodontiformes > Protopteridae > Protopterus > Protopterus annectens. Next base: position 986,454,993 of record NC_056727.1, read on the forward strand.
TATATATATATATATATATATATGTTTTTCCATTGTTCCCTTGTAAATTGCTTTTCCATTCTGTATTTCCAATCTTTTCTAACCTTCTCTGATTAATTCTTATTGATGTGATGTTGTCCTATCTCGCCTTCATTCTTCACTGGTTGGGTTCGGAACGGAGCCTTGGAGCCAACTCAGCCTATACAAAAGCTCGAGGTCTTCCACTGGCTCATAGCTGTATCCCTATCCCACCATGCCCCAGGAAAGCTCTTCAGATCTCGTTTGCTGCTAAACAGATCAGGTGACTCCATTTTGGCTCCGGCTAAGTGGGAAAACTTCTTTACTTATTATTGACATATTTTGTACTCTTGAATTTAACCATTAGAGTTTACTAGACTTTATTAGCTTACTAGTTAGTTTAGAGTGTTCGCTGTTGTGGTTTTTGTTTCTGGCCGTAGTTTTTTCTTCCATTAGGCCTTTTTCCCCTCCCTATCCCGGTTATAGTTTATTGCCTTAAGCCCGTTTTAGTCAGAGGGCTTCTTCTGGTAATTTTGTTAAAACAAGCTTGTTTAAGTTAGTGTCTTGTAGTGTGAATTGTTTTATGTTTTCCCCCCATTATCTTAAGTGTCAGCTTGTTTAAATTAGAGGGCTGCAGCTGCCTGTTTGAATTAGAGGGCTACGCCTTTTTCTGCTGTAAACTTTAAAGTTGCTCTTTTGTTGTTAAAAAAAAAAAAGATAATAGTTTTGATAGTTATCATTATCCTGTTGTGATTGTTAATATTGTTATTGTTGTTATTATTGCTATTTGACCTTGACATGAAATGTCTAAGGAACCTAAGGAAACTAGACTCAAAACTAGGTTAAAAAAATGTGGGAAGTGTAACCAAAAAATATTTAATGTTAAGTTGTCTATCTCGCCTTCGTTCTTGCTGGTTGGGTTCGGAGATTCCGACTCGGCCATCTTCAATAACTCGAGAGCTGTTTACTGGTTCGAGGCTACCCCTTATCCCATAATGCCTAGCAATAGCTACCCAGATCTCGTTTGCCGCTTCAGCTGAGAGATGTTGTTTTTCTGACTCAGGTTTGTATGAAGTTTTTTTGTATAACTTTCATCACTAGAAATCAACCCTTCTAGTATTTTATTGTTAACAATAGTCTTGGTTTTGTGATAGATAGTTATTTAGCTTGTAGTATCCCTCCTTTTTCTTGTAGAACTTGTTTAACTTAGAGAGTTCTCCCTCACCCCTCCCCCCCTACCTCTTCTTGTCAGGCACAGATCCTCTCACTCCTCTCGATCCTCTAGGCTGTCAGATCACGATGTGGAGAGAGTGGTCAGTAGGTTGTTAAAGTCGCAGGCACTAGCCAAATTGTTGTCCAGCCCTCCTCAACAGGTATCACCTTCGTCCACTTCTCTCGATGTTCCTCCTCCGACTCCACTGAGTTCAGAGCCGGAGTTCATTGGGGTTTGAGTAGTGGAACCGTCAGCTCCGATAACTGTATCTCCTTCGGTTCCAACATTGGCTCCGATTCCCTCGGTGGTGCCTTCCTTCAAGGGATCTGGGCATCGGGGCTCCCTCGTCGGCTCCGAGGGGGCGAGTGGCATCGGACCCTTGTCTGACCCCGTTCTCCCTTTTGGAGCTTCAGTGCAGGTGAGCTTGGCTCCTACATCGGCCTCTGAGCCATCTCCCTCAGTGCGGAGAAAGATTCCTATTTCTTCGGAACCGGAGCTTTCTCTGCATTGTGGCAGGGATGCCTTCAATGTCATGCGGAGTGTGCTGCCCCCTGAGTCAGCTTCACTATCAGCCCCACTGGCTCTGTCCCCTGTAGTGCCTGTGCCAACCTCTGCTCCTCCTCCAGACCCCAAGCGTAGGGAACCGATGCTCCAGGACACCCCATTGGGTGTTTCCTCCTCCTCTTCTGAGTCCTCTCCTGATCACTCAGAAGAGCCCCCTCAGAAGAAAAAGTGTAAGAGGAAGCACATTGACTCCCCTGAGTCTGTCACTTCTGATACAGACTTAGATGATTCGGAAGGGTGCCCGAGATCCCCCTCTGACGATGTTTCCTTTTCTGACATCCTAGAAATGCTTAAGCAGAGGGGGAACTGGAATCCCCTAGCCCCTTCTGAGGATGAGTCTGTATTTCTGGATGCCTTTGGTTCCCGACCTTTCACCTCCTGGGTGTCTCCGCCTTTCGATCCACTTATGACAGTGGTGGCACAAAAGGCTTGGTCAGCTCCGGATACAGTGGAACCAACTCTGAGGAGACCTAGTAAATTTATTACAGCACCCTAGGATAAGCAGTTCCTTTCAAAAGGTGTCCCTGTTGATGCTGTGTTGGTAGCAGCAGCCACCAAAAAGAGTTAGCGGAGACCTCTTTGTCTGTCCATTCCTTTAACAAGGAGTCTAGGACGATGGACAGATATGGGAAGCGAATGTTCACTTCACCGACCTTCTCTATGAGGTCACTGAACTACCTGTGTCATTTTACCTGACTTCAAAGGAATCTCCTTAAAGAGCTTGGAGATACCCTCCAAGATCCAACAGCTGAGGAAGCACAAGCCAAGGTAGCTTCCCAGCTAGTGACGCTTAATTCTGTTGTTAACTCCTCCATGAGGCTCATTTCCTATGCAGCCGATGGGGCGAGTAGAGCCGCTGGTACCGGGGTGGCCCTTAGGAGGCATGCCTGGATGCGGCTGTGTAACTTTGCAGAACCCTTTCGAGCGTCCTTCACCAACACTCCCTTTGATGGTTCCTTTCTTTTTGGACCACAGGTGAAAGATACTTTGACTAGGTGTGAGCAAGAAGACAAGACTCTCTCTGCCATGGGAGTCTGTATTTCCACTCCCTCTAGACCCTACCCCAAGGGTCAGAAGAGTGGGAAGATGTGGTTCCGTAAATCTCAGGGAGCCTTGCCTGACACATGTAGTGACTTTTTCCTCCAGAGGCAGGGGGGGAAACAATAATAATAGATGGCGCCCTCGTGGCAGAGGGGGTCTGCAGAGCCAGGGCAACAGAGAATCCTTCTCTGATAAGCCCTTCCAGCATCCCTGAAGGGTTGCCCAGCTGCTCAACTCTGGAGGCAGTCGGGGGAAGACTTTCGTAGTACCCAAAAGCCTGGCGAAGTTTAACACAAGACAGATGGGTACAGTCCTTTATATCCGGAGGTTACAAAATTCCCTTCCATCAGCCCCCTTTACAGTCAAGGAAGACCCTCCCAGATGTTCCACCCAATCTGAGGGAGCAAGCAGTAATAGAAGTTTCAAAACTGCTAGAAAAAAGAGCCATCCAGGAAGTCCCGGCAGACCAGCATGGATCCCGAACTTACTCAAGGTTCTTTTTAGTACCAAAAAAGACAGGGGACTGGAGACTGGTTCTGGATCTCAGCAGACTAAACAGGTCTGTGCAAAGAACAAAGTTTCGGATGATCATGCTACAGTCCATTCTACCCTTTCTGGGTCAGGACAATTGGATATGTTCTGTAGATCTTCAGGATGCATACTACCATATAAAGATGGACAGGCACTCCAGGAGATATCTTCACTTCCGGCTGGGGGCCAGTCATTATCAGTTCATAGCTCTGCCCTTTGGTCTCACCACAGCACCCAGGATGTTCACCAAATGTATGGCAGTGGTCACAGCTTACCTGAGGCATCAAGGATTCCAGGTGTTTCCTTATCTAGACAACTGGCTCCTTACTGCTACCACCAGGCATCAACTCATACAAGCACGGGACTACACAATCACAATCTGCTCACAGCTTGGCATCACAATAAATTTCGAAAAATCTGCCTTGTTGCCCTGTCAATCTATCACTTACATGGGAGCAGACTTAGACACAAGGGATATGTTTGCAAGACTACCACCAGAAAGGGTGTCCGCAATTCGTCAGCAGGTACAAGTTCTGATGCAGAGCAAAAGGATCCAAGTCAGGTACGTCCTTCAAACTCTAGGTTCCATGGCAGCAGCCATTCTCCTAATCCCACTGGCGCGCTTTCATATGAGGATTCTTCAGTGGCTTCTGTTTATGCAATGGTCTTTCCAAGAGCTACCCATGACTTACAAGATCATGATCACGGATGCATGCAAAAGGCATCTTTCTTGGTGGATGGTCTCCCCACTAGTTACTCAGGGCAGACCTTTCATACAACCCCCTCCAGTAGCCACAGTGATGACAGACACCTCCCTGATAGGGTGGGTGGGGGGGCATTATCTGGCAGGACAGTCCAAGCCACGTGGCAACCTCATGAGTACCATCTGCACATAAATGTTTTGGAAATGAGAGCTGTGCTCCTGGTGTTGCAAGCCCTTCAAGACTCTCTTCCTCCTGGGACCATTGCTATTCAAACAAACAACATGTCAGTTTTGTGGTACATCAACAAGCAGGGCGGAACCAAGTCCTACCCCCTGTGTCGAGAAGCACTCAGACTTTGGCAGTGGGTGATTTCCTCCCAACGTTTTCTGATTGCGACGCACATTCCCTGGGAGATCCAACATCATAGCGGACAGGCTCAGCAGAGCTATTCTCATGCTTCACGAGTGGTCTCTGAATCAGGAAGTTGCGAATCTTGTTTTCCGCAAATGGGGACAGCCTTGCTGTGATCTCTTTGCCACCCCCTTCAGCAGCAAATGCAGCAACTACTTCTCCCTTCTTCCGCTTCTGGGTCACATACCCAGAGACGATGTAGTCCACGATTGTCCCCAGGGACTTCTTTATGCCTTTCCTCCTTTCCCTCTGATACCCAAACTTATACAGAAAGCAATATTGTTGGGTTGCAAAATGATCCTCATTGCTCCCTACTGGTCTCTACAGATATGGTTCCCATTCCTGCACTGTTACCTACTCAATCAACCCTGGACTCTGGACCCAATTCCAGACCTCCTGGTTCATCAATCAGGCGGGTTGCATCAATCCCTCAAAACTCTTCAGCTCACAGCTTGGTTGCTCCACTTCCACCCTTAGCCGGGCTTCCCAGCATTTGCCCAGCAGTCCGTGACATTATCGTGTCCTCTCACAAGTCTACAATGAGGAAAACTTATGCTAGCAAATGGAAACATTTTTCTTGTTGGACAAAGACTAGGAATGTGGATCCCTTTTCAGTCCCAGTCCACGAAATCTTGGAATTCCTAGCTCAACTGTTTCATTCCAGGTCTGCTTCTTCTACGATCAGGGTATAAATGGCAGCCATTTCTAACTTTCATGTTGGTTTTTCGAACTCTAACATTATGTCTCATAAGCCATGTAAAGCTTTTTTGAGAGGGGCAACTCTTCTTAGGCCTCCAGTGAGAGAACCCCCTCCTCCTTGGGATCTTAATTCAGTCCTAACCTCCTTAATTCTGCCCTCTTTTGAACCAGCAGCGTCCTGCTCTATCAAGTTCCTATCTTGGAAGACACTCTTTCTGGTAGCTATTACTTCAGCTAGACGTGTCTCCGAACTTCAGGCGCTATGTGTTTGTCCTCCATACTTGGTTTTTCATAAGGACAGGGTTGCTCTGAGGACTAATCCCTCGTTTCTCCCTAAAGTCTGCTCAGAAAGTAATTTAAACCAATCTATAGATCTTCCTGTGTTTTTCCCTAATCATACCAACAAGGCAGAATACAAACTACACCAATTGGATGTTCATAGGCAATTGCGTTTTTACCTGCACAGAACTAAAGAAGTAAGGAAGTCGGACCAACTATTCCTCTCTTACGCCTTGTGCAAACAAGGTCTCCCATTTTCCAAGGTAACCTTGTCCAGATGGTTGTCACACACTATTTCTTTCATTTATCAGTTAAGGAACAAACAATTACCTATTAAGCCGAAAGGCCATTCTACTAGGGCCCTGGCCACCTCTGTAGCCTTCCAGTCTAGGTTGCCCATGGATTCCATCTGTGCAGCTGCCACGTGGGCAAACCCTCATACCTTTATTTCTCATTACAAGTTGGATATGGTCTCCAGAAGCAGAGCCAACTTTGGCTTCACTGCTCTGAAGAGTCTGTTCCACTGAGCCACCCAGGTTTTTAGGTGCTAAGGACGCTGTCCCAACCAGCAAGAATGAAGGCGAGATAGACAACTTAACATGAAGAAGTTACGTACCTGCCATAACGTTCCATGTTAGTTGTCTTCATCTCGCCTTCCTTCTTGCGTCCCACCCTCCATCCCTTTGTCCTAGTGGATCGAGAGGAGTTTTTTTCTGTTTCACTGGCTGTGTGTTCTCTTGTTTCCTTTATTGACTTAAGAGAATATGGCAGGTATAGTCAACAGTTTCTTGACTGGTTTATTATGTTGTTATGTCTGGAGTTAGCTATTTCAAATGAAATCTGAGTAGGTATCGCTAGGCATTATGGGATAAGGGGTAGCCTTGAGCCAGTAAACAGCTCTCGAGCTATTGAAGATGGCCGAGTTGGAGCCAAGAATCAGCTCCGAACCCAACCAGCAAGAAGGAAGGCGAGATAAAGACAACTAACATGGAACATTATGGTAGGTACATAACTTCTTTTTACTGATGGTCACACTATTTGTGTATACTGCCTTGGAGCAATTTATTTACAGGAATCATGCACCGTTTGTCACTCATTCAGCCATAGAGTGCTGCTTGAGAGAAAAAAAATAAGCTGATTGTGAGAAGTTTACTGAAGACCTCCATTCTCTGAAGCTCTTGAAGAAGGGCAGGGCACTTCAAAATCAACCAAATCTCCTTCCTCTAAGTCTGACAAGTTGGGAGAGAGGTCATCTCCTTCTTCAGCTCAGTTGGAGCCAGTTAGAAAACTGAGAAAAATGGCTTCTCCAGAACCGAAGACTGCGGGGGGCCTGAAAAATCTCCTTTACTGGCACCATCTGTCTCAGTGCCAATGGAGTTTCCTTTATCGAGCCAGTCCCAGGAACTGGAGCAGGTTTCTCCGACCTTGAGATCTCCTTTGCTGTAATCAGCCAGATCTCCTGCTCCCTCCTCTCGGCCCTCCAGTAGCCTTTCTGATGATGATGTGGATCATGTGGTGCTGAGGCTTTTGATGACATTGGCACTTGCCAACCTGCTGTCAGCTCCAACCCAGAAGGATTTGGAGCTGACCAAGATTACCCCTTCAACATCAATTCCTCCTTAGAGCTGACCTGGGATCTCGGAGCAAGAATGTTTGGAACCAATTGTAGTGAAACTGTTGGTGCTGAGACCTATCCCAAGACCTTCAGGCCAAAATTCTGCTCCAACATCCTTGGTTATGTCTGAACTTGCGGAGTCTAGGGTCCAACGCTCTCCAAACTGGTCTGGGGAGGGGAGTCGGATTGGACAGTTGTCAGATCCAAACTTGCCTCTTGGGGCCTTGGCATGGGTGAGCTCAGCTCCTACATCAACCTTGAAGCCAATCCCCTTGGTGCTGGGGGATGCCTTCTGGCTCTTTGGAGCCAGGAGTTTCCTCGGATCAGGGGCGGGGGGCTTTTGAGGTGATGAGGAGAGTGCTATTTCCACAGACAGGTCCACTGTCAGGTCCTGACATTCTTCCCCTGAAGGCACCAGTGTCTGTCTCAGCCCCACTGCATTCACAGACAAGTGAAGACCATAGGCCTCAGGATGCCCCATTGGGTAAACCCCTCTTCCGAAACCTCTCCGGAATACCCTTCTGCAGAGGTCCCTCAGAAGAGACTTTCCAAGAGGAAGCATTTAGACTCCCCAGAGGAGTCCATCACTTCTGATACAGACCTTGATGAGTCATAAGGGTCCTGGCAATCCCTCTCTGAGGATGTCTCCTTTTCAGACATCCTGGAGATTCTTAAACAGAGAGGCAGCTAGAAGCCCATCAACCCTTCTAAGGAGGAGTCTGTATACCTGGAGGCTTTTGGGTCTCACCTTCCTGCCACTTGGGTGTCTTCACCCTTCGACGAGCTCATGCAAGTAGTTAGTCTAAAAGTGTGGGAATCTCCAGACTCAGTGGAACCTGTTCCTTGAAAGCCAAACAAATTTATCACTACACCTTCAGACAGGGAGTTTCTCACTAAGGGTGTCCCAGTAGATACTATGGTGGTGGCAGCAGCCACCAAAAATGAACTTTCAGAGATGTCCTCATCTGTCCATACACCGAGCAAGGAGTCTCGAACGATGGACATATATGGAAAGCACATTTTCTCTTCAGCGACCTTTGGTCTCAGATCGTTGAATTATCTAACTCACTTTACTAGATTACAGAGAGTTCTCCTAAAAGAGCTAGGAGATACTCTTCAAGGTTCAGTTGCTGCAGGGGTATCAGACAAGGTTTCCTCTCAGCTCTCCACTTTAAACTCTGTGGTTAACTCCTCCATGAGGCTCGTTTCTTGTGCAGCAGATGGAACAAACAGGGCAGCGTGTTCAGGAATTTCCCTAAGGAGACATTCCTGGATGCACTTATGTGACTTTGCGGAGCCCTTTAAATCTTCCTTTGTGAATGCCCCTTTTGATGGCTCATCCTTGTTCGGGTCAAAAGTCAAAGACACACTGACCAGGTGTGAGCAAGAAGGGAAAACGCTCTCTGTCATAGGAGTCAAATTTTCCATAACTTCTAGACCCTACATGAAAGGTCAAAAGGGAGGAAAAATGTGGTTCCGAAAATCCCAGAGAGTTTTTCAGGACACAAGTGGTGATCTTTCCCTCAGGGGCAGAGGGGGAAGTACTAACAGAAGACACCAACTACGTGGTAGAGGGGGGACTGCAAAATCAGGGCAACAGGGAAGTTTTCCATGTTAAGCCCTTTCAGTGCTCCTGAAAGGAGGCCCATCTGTCTGTCTCTGGAGGCAATTGGGGGTCACTTGTCTTTGTACCAAGAAGCCTGGCTAGAAATAACAAAAGACAAGTGGTTACAAAGTATCGTATCCAGAGGCTACTCCATACTCATTTCCTTCGCCGTCCCAAACATAAAGAACACCCCAGACATTCCACCCAGTCAAAGGGAGCAGGTAACTCTAGAAATTCAAAAGTTGCTAGACAAAAGAGTCATCCAAACAGTCTCTGCAGACCAAATAGGATCCAGAACTTACTAAAGGTTCTTTTTAGTTCCAAAGAAAATAGGGGACTGGAAACCCATATTAGATCTCAGCAGATTAAACAAATTGGTAGGAAAAACAAAGTTCCGAATGATAACACTGCAGTCACTATTTCCCTTTCTGGGACAAAACAATTAGATGTGTCCTATAGACCTCCAGGATGCGTACTACCACATAAAAATGGACAGGCCATCCAGGAGTCATCTGTGCTTTCGGCTGGGTGCCAGTCGCTATCATTTTCGAGCTCTGCCCTTTGGTCTCACTACAGCCCCCAGAGTGTTCACCAAGTGTATAACAGTGGTTATGGCTCACTTGAGATGTGTAGGATTCTGAGTATTTCCGTATCTAGATGACTGGCTCCTAACCTCCACCACAAAGCATCTACTAATAAAGCAAGAGACATCACATTACAGCTCTGCTCTCACCTAGGAATCACAATAAATTACAAAAAATCTGCCTTGTTGCCATCTCAGCTTATCATTTTTATAGTAGCAGATCTAGATACAACAATAACGATGGCAAAACTTCCCCTAGAAAGAGTACAAGTCCTAAGACATCAGGTCTCAAACCTTCTTTCCAGGAAAAAAGTGCAATCAAGAACAGTTCTGAAAGTCTTGGGGACCATGGCAGCAGCCATAAACCTAGTTCCATTAGCATGCCTACACATGAGAATTCTGCAGTGGCTACTGTTCACTCAGTGGTCCTTTCAGGAACTACCCATGTCTCACCAAATTTTGATAATGGAATCTTGCAGGAATGACCTTCACTGGTGGATTCAATCCACTCATGTAATCCTTTGTTCTTCCACAGCCATTATCCACAGTAACCAGGGATGCTTCCCAGATAGGATGAGGGGCATTATCTGGCAAAGATGGTCCAACCCACTTGGCAGGATCATGAGGCCCATTTGCACATCAATGTCCTAGAGATGAGAGCGGTGCTTCTAGCATTGCAGGCACTTCAGGTCTCTATTCCGTTGGGAACTATTGCAATACAGCAGACAACATGTCAGTTGTTTGGTACATAAACAAACAAGGAGGAACCAGGTCCTACCCCCTCTGCTGAGAGGCCCTGAGACTATGACAGTGGGTGACATCCTCCCAACTCTTTCTGATAGCAGTGCACATCCTGGGGAAATCCACCGTGATAGCAAACTCAGCAGAGTGATGCTGATGCCTCATGAGTGGTCCCTAAAGAAAGAAGTGGCGGAGATGATTTTCCGTAAATGGGCCAGCCTTGCTGCGACCTTTTTGCCACATCCATGAATGCCAAATGCAGCAGCTACTTTCCCCTAATACCCCCTCCGGGGGAGTCACCAAAGGGTGCACTTGTTCACAATTGGCCCTTGGGTGTCCTCTATGCATTTCCTCCCCTTCTGTTGATACCCAAAGTTCTTCAGAAAGCCAATTACTTGGGAAAGAATGTGATAGTTATCACCCCATACTGGCCTCATCAAATCTGGGCCCCCTTCCTTTAGCCTCATCTCCAGGAGGATCTTTGGATTCTGGACCCAGTTCCAGACCTTCTGACCCATACATCAGGGATACTCCATCTATCTCTCCAAACCCTCAGACTGATAGCTTGGTCGCTCAATTTCCAAACATAGTCAGGCTCCCTGACTTTTCTCCATCAGTGAAACAAATCTTGATTTTGTCTCATAAGGCTTCAACAAGGAGATTATACATGAGCAAATGGAAAAGATTTTCTTCTTGGGCATTAAATAACCACATTGATCCTTTTTCTGCCCCTGTACCTTCCAGTCTTGAATTTTTGACTAAGCTATTAAATGCAGGTGCAACTGCAGCCACTATTCAAATTCAGTTAGCTGCAATATCTAATTTTCACAGAAATGAATCAGGGCTGAATCTGATGTTTCACAGACTATGCAAAGATTTTCTTAAGGGAACTATTTTAATAAGACCACCCATAAAAGCCCCTCCAGCACCATGGGACCTAAACCTTGTCTTATCTCACTTGATTGTCCCCCCTTTTGAACCGGCATCCTGTGATTTAAAGTTTTTGACATAGAAGACAATCCTCTTGACAGCCATCACTTCTGCTAGAGGAGTTTCAGAGCTACAAGCATTATATATAAAGCCCCCCCCCACATGCTTTTCCACAAAGACAGAGTATCCCTTCAAACTAACCCCGCATTTCTACCCAAAGTATGCTCAGAATCTAATCTGAATCAATTCATAGAACTACCATTTTTTTTCCAGCTATAGCAACAAGGCAGAATATGTGTTACACCAGCTAGATGTATATAGACAATTACATTTCTACTTACATAGGGCAAAGGACTTCAAAGAAATCTGACTAATTATGTGTATAATTTTTAGACTCTAAGAAAGGTGCTCCTGTATCAAAAGTCACACTTTTGAAATGACTGTCAGATTGTATTACTTTTACCTACAAATCTCAGAACAAAGATCTTGCCTATAGAGTCAAAGGTCATTCTCCAAGAGACATAGCAACTTCTTCTGCCTTCCAAACTAGACTGCCAATTGACACTATTTGTGCTGCAACAACATGGGCGAGGCCTCATACCTTTATCACTCATTACAAAGTGGATTTGGCCTCCAGGAACAGGGCCTCTTTTGGGTCCACTGTTCTGAAGAATATTCTTCCGTGAGCCACCCAAGAAAGATGGTGCTAGCGACACTGTTCCAACCAGTGAAGAATGAAGGTGAGATAGGACAACATCACATAAAGAAGTTATGTGCTCACCATAATGTTCCATGTGTGTTGTCCATCTTGCCTTCATTCTTACATCCCACCCTCCTTCCCCCAGACTTTGGCTCCTGGAAGACAGAGCAGTCACTATTGGAAATAAATGTTCTCCAATGTTCTTCATTGCTCTCTAAGTTGTTGCATGGTTTCATTGTTACCTATTGTTATATCAGCAAACAAGATCTGGGGAGCTTTCCTGGGGCATGATGAGATAGGAATACAACCATGTACCAGTGGAAGACTTCGGGCTTTTGTATAGGCTGAGTCAGAACCAAGCATCAGTTCCGAACCTACCAGTGAAAAATGAAGGTGAGATGGGCAACACACATGGAATGTTATGGTGAGTACAAAACTTCTTTTTATTATGCAATATTTTATATATCCTACTAGTTGCCCCCCTTTTTAATAGCAGCTTCTGTTCTAGAGCTGATTAAAAAATCTACCAGAGCAGCTCTTTCACTTAAGACTCCCTTGTCTCTTCCCCTTTGCCTTAACTCTGATATCAGTGTCTGATAGGGAAGTCTCTAATGTGCAGTCCAAATTTTATCTTGGCCTCATCCCACTCTGTTACCTTTCCATCTCTAGTTATTTGCCCCAATACCTTGGCTCATTTGCCAGTTTCTCCAGTAAAGTCCAGTTCTTGTCTACCTGCAGTCATCCCTATTGGCAAAATCTCCTTTCTCAATTCACATGTTGGTTTAATTCTTAGAATACTTTTTGAAACTTTGTGAATATAATATTCTGTATTGTGGTTATTCTTCTTCTTAAGGATCTGTATACAAATCCCCACTCTCTCCTTATTTCTTGAGCTCCCTCTGTTTCATTATTATCTCTTTCTGCTTTGAATTATAAACTTCTACTTGTGTTATGTATATGAGCCATAACTGTGTAGATCTATTCCTTCAAATCAAGTAATCCTAAATCACCTTGTTCTGTTGGGAGGATCAACTTATCCCAATTAAGTCTTGCCCACTCAACCCCTCCCAATAAATTCCTTCAATTCTTTATTATTGTCCAGAAGCTTTTCTTCTGGTTGATAAAAAATGCCTGACCTAAATATATAAAACTAAAGGGACTAAAACATTTTCACTGCTTGTTTTCTACTGTCCATATCCATAAATACGAGCTTCCAGTTTCTCAGTTTTTGTCTTATTTTTGTTCAGTTTCTTCCAAACATCTTTAACTGCAGTAACAGAAGCCTTTTTAATCTATGCTGCTAAATACTTCATATCATCATGTCTTCATAAATATGGATATTGTTGAACCAAGTCATGCATGAGTACATTATTTATGGCTATAACCTTTGTTCTATCTTCATTCATTTTATATCCTGAAAAGACTTGAAACTGTCTGAAAATGTTCCACAGCACTGAGATGTCCTTTTGTATTAATCAAGTACAAAATAATGTCATATGCAAATAAAGCCAACTTTTCTTTAAGGAAATTCCAAGATGACTGCACACTAATCAACAGCTTAATTTCAACTTTCCCAGTGTGGAAAAAAGAATCTCAGAGATCACGGCTGATAATTCTGCCAGTTTTAGTAAAATTCAGTTACTGGCTAGTAAATACACTGCCTAAATGCTAGCAAAGACAAAATTTGGAAACCCTGAAAGAAAATTGTCTAGAAAAAGAAGAGAGAAAACATTGACTGGAAAGAATCCTGCAGATGTTCAGCAAAAAATTATTCAACCTCCAGCTTTGGTTTCTAGTAATTTTGAGGAAAAATAAATCAAATGTGTTCAGAACTGATTATAAATGAAACATTGAGGAGTATATCAACTCAAATAACAAAAGGCTGGAAAAACAGAAGAAGCTTTAAACAGCTATTCAAATTAACTGATAAAATTGTGAAAAGCAGAGAGCAAAATGAAGAAAAGGCTGGCTGAGCATGAAACTTCTCAAGAAGAACTGTTTCAGAAAATGGTAGAGTTAGGGGACAGAGCATGCAGAGAATTCCTGAGATTTTCTGCTGTATCACAGGAGCTGGAAGGACCAGATTGTATTAAGGTTATGAAATTACAAATAAGATGGACTACTATTTCACAACATGATTTGTTAATTGAAAGGGCTCATCATGTATTCTCTAAATCTGGCCACGAGAAAGCAGCAAAGACCTCTATTAGTAAAGATGCAATCATACCAGCATAAAAACTTGATTATGACAAAACTGTGGTAGCAGGGCAACATATTAAAAATTGGAATGAACAGAGTGTTTGAGGAAAATGATTATTCACTGTACACCAGGCAGAAGAGAAGCAAATGTATAGGAGCAGTCAATGTTAAGCTGCTGTATCCAGGTGTCTTCAGCATATTTTTTATTATTTTCGTAGAGTATCAAAGTCATTGTTTGATGCAGACCAGACCAAGGAGTAAATATAAAAGTTAGTTTAACAAAAAGTGAACAATCAAACAGAATGTGACTCTGCTTCCCATTCTTCTGATAATAAAGCCAATTGAGAGACTTTGCCAGTGAAACCTTTTCCAATGTTTCAAGGGAAAATGCTTGAGAGTCAGAAAAAAGCACAGGAGTTGTTTAGAAGAATCAAGAGTACTTTGGGCTTGAACCGGAGTCTGGGGTTGGCAGATGAAGAAGACCAGCAAAACTAAAATTAGAGAATACATGTGAAACTACAAAGCATCTATCACATTTGTGAAATGTGGTTCTACAAGAAAAAAAATTATCTGAGAAAGATTGGACTTTTGTTGACTTTATTAAGCTTGTGGTGGGACTGAAAGGCATATATCCCACTTCATGGCATTAATGTTTGGAAGGACACTAAAAGAAAAAAAAAACTGTTAATAAAACAATTTTAAAATAATATTTGTATAAAACATTTTGTGATATAAGTTGCGTGTTATATAATAAAGCATTTTTCAGTGATTGTCATATATGATAAAGATACTAAAGTAAACAAGTACCTTTTTTCTTTTTAAGTTTTAGAAATGTAGGTATTGCAATTTAAAAAGAGATGAAAGGCTGGACAAAAGCATGTTTAAGTTAATATGCTATAAACTTGGGCTGTTGGGTGGGGGATGGGATATAAAGTGCACTAATTACAATATATGTAGAGTTAAGATGTTTTCTCTTAGCTTGCATATGTAAATGTTTGGAGTAATGTTCTTGGCTTAATATAAGAAGTATTTTGTGTAAGCCTGTGGGCTTTAAAAATAAGATAACACTGTGAATGTTATGAAAAGTTTTCCTTTAGCAAATAAATGTTCATTGGAAGTTGAGAAGTCTTCAGCTGAGGGCAGCTGTAAATTGTGTTCTTATGTTTGCGTGGAAACAAGCTGACTGTAGCTGCAGGCAATAAACTTTTAGAGGTCTGTGTATTGTTTACTGAGGGAGTCATAAAATTAAATGCTAGAAGGACAAGCAACTTATTGAAAAATAAAGTTTGAAATTATTAGAAGTGAATAAGAGATATCAGCTTTCCATGTATCTAAATACTTTAGTGCATTTACTAGAACAATGTATAATTTCATTTTATTTAAAATTAGCTGATGCATTTTTTCTTATGGCTAAAAAGTAGTGTTTTCTGAAAGCATACAAGCTGTTTTTCACATCTGGGAAGGCAGTAAAGATAAGACAAGAACAGATATCAATTAGTGTAAGTAGGAATGCATGCTGTAATATGTACCTTAGTATGGATAACCTTCACTTTAGGTGAGATAATGTGTATGGGTACAGCTGTCAATTTGGGACAATGGGTTGTGGAAAATTTTCAAGAGTTATTAGGAACATTCAGCAGATTAAGCTGGATTTTATGAGTAGGTTAATGGAAGCATTTGCATTCCCTGAAGCAATAATAAGGTTAATTAGGAGGCTATATGAAGGATCAAAATCAAAAATTAAAGTGTGAGGGTTCCTCTCTGACAGGTTGAGTCTAAACAGAGGAACCAGGCAGGGATTTCCTCTTCCCCTATGTTATTTGCTTTATATTTAGAGCCGTTGCAAAGAAAATGAGGGACTCAGAAATGCAAGGATATAATTGGTATAGTGGTCAAGAAAAGGTATCTTTATTTGCAAATGATATTATTTTGTACCTGATAAAATGAGAAAAGGACACCACAGTGTTGTGGAACATTTTGAGATAATTTCAAGTATTTTGGGGATAGAAGATTAATGAAGATAAAACAAAGGCTATAGCTGTAAACTGTGTACCCAAAAATGAATTGTTTCAGCAATACCCATATTTATGGGGACAACATAAATGAGGAGTTTGGATCATAAATGATCTTGTTATGGAAGATAAGGATATGTGGGAAGAGACAAAACAAAAGATAATTACAAAAACTGAGAAACTGGAAGCTCCTGTTTATGGATATGGGTATTAAGATAAAAGCAGTAAAATTATTTAGTCCCTTTAGTTTCATGTCCAGGTCAGGCATGTTTTTATCAACCAGAGAAAAAGTTGTGAGCAATAATTAATAAAGAGTTGAAAGAATTTATCTATGAGGGGAAGAGGGCAAGGGTCAGCTGGGGGTAGTTGATCCTTCCAGTAGAACAAGGTGGTTTAGGATTACTTGATTTCAAGGGATATTTTAAAGCTAAACCATTAAGATTCATATACATATCACAGGCAGAAAGCTATTATTCAAAGTGGAAAGGGATGGTGAGGCAGGGTGGAAAATTAAAGAGAGAGTACTATATTCATAAAGTAGTGGAAAGTATCCTAAGAACTAAGCCAACACAAGAGTGGAGAAATGAGATTTTGTCAATAGGGATGACTGCAGGTAGGGGTGTAGAGAATAGGAAAGAGGGGGCTGAAATTTACTGGTGAAAGCTGGAAAAGTAACCAAAGTATTGGGAGCAAGTAACTAGACAGGGAAAGGTAATAGAATGAGAAGAGACTAAGAAGATATTTGGATTGCAGGCTACCTTCCTTATCATGGATTGATGTCAGAGTGTAGGAAAATAGAATGGGATGGGGAATCCTAAGTGAAAGGCCTGCTCTGGTAGAGGTTTTAGTTGAATCTAGAGCAAAATCTGCTATTAAAAAAGGGATAATTAGTGGGCCTTATAAAATATTGCATAATAACTATAGGAATCAATCAGAAGAGGTTAAAAAAGATTGGGAACAGAGAATGGATAAGCAATTCACTAGGAAATAAAGGGAGGTCATATGTAATGCTTCCAAATATGGAACAAAGTCTAGAAAATTCAGCTTTTTTGCTTGTTGGAAGTGTTTTTTATACCCAAGCAGATTCCAAAGATTTTTTTTCCTCAGGTAGATGCCAAATCTTGGAAGTGTGATGGGAATTTATGTTTTGGGAGTTTAATTAGTTAGCAGACAATTCCCTTCAGAGTACTCTGCCAGAAATATTAAGTGAGCAAATGGGTGTAACTAAGGAACTTATTTTCTGAACTGGAATACAGGATCTGAATTGCCTAGACATAATAAGACATTGTAAAGTTTAATTTTAGTGGCTGCCAAAAAGCAATTACTAGAAAATGGAAGTCAAAGTCTCAACCAACTGTATTTGCAGTATTGAATATTGTAACAGAGATAAAAGAACTGGAAGTGAGATCTTTAGAAAAAGGTAAGAGTAAATTACGTAGAAAAATGGAAATTGTGGGAACAATACATGCAGAACAATGTTTTGGGTGAGGAGTGAGGTTTAAGGGAAGGCAGGAATTGAGCAATTTATGTAGTGTTGGCTTGATGATAGTTATACAGAAAAATATAATGTGATATATATTTGTAACTGGGGACATGTTAATATAGTTTGTTTTCCTTTATTTAAATGTATGTTTGCCTATGTTTTAAGTGATAATTCAATAAAGATATTAAAAAGCCAACTTTTCTTGATTAGCATACCAATTGACTCATTGAATTTCCAAGTCTATTATGTTTTTTTTTGCCAGTGGCTCTAAGTATAAAGCAAATAGCAAATGGGAAAGAGGATACCCTGCCTGGTTCTTCTGTTTAAACAGAACTTCTTGGAGAAGAACCTTCCCACTTTAACTCTTGCCTCTGATCCTTCATATAGTCTCCTAATTAACTTTACTATTGTATCAGGGAATCAAATGCTTCCATTGCTCTACACATAAAATAAAATCCCAGCTTATTCTGTTGGATACTTTCTCTGTATCAGGACCCACCAACAACAGTTGTATTTTCTTATATTCTGCTTCCCTCTGGATTGTCATTGTTTTATTAATTAGGATGGCGCAGTGGTGCAGTGGTAGCATTATCACCTGACAGCAAGAGGTTCTCCGGTTCGATTCTTGGCTGGAGTGCCTTCTGTGTGCAGTCTGCATGTCCTCCCTAAATTCATGTGGGTTTCCTCTGGGTGTTCTGGTTTCCTTCCATGTTTCAAAGACATACGTCTGGAATGTTTCTCCCCAGGCCTCTGCTGAAAATTGGCTCCATTCCAAGTTGGACTCTCCCAGCTAACAAATGGTAAATAAATAAAATAATGTTGTCAAATGTTTACCTGCCCTCCAGAAAACCACATTGATCCATATGTATCAATTCTGGCAACACCTTTGCCATTCTTTTAGCTAGTATGGACATAAACACTTTATAATTGTGATTTAAAATTGTAATGTAACTGTATAAGACTGGGTCTAATGTTTCTTTACCCTCTTTGAGAAATACAGCCACTACAGCTTTTTACTATTAAATAAAATCTTCTAGATCTTTATCACTTTCTTCCCTTCTAACTTCCAGACTTCCACAGGAATACCATCTGTTCCTGGAGACTTCCTTACAGATTGATTATATTTTTATCTCATCTTCTCCTATCTTAACTTTTAGTTTTTGAGCCTCATCTTCATCTCTTTTTTTTCCAAACATGTTTATTGAATTATCACTTGTTACAGGAAAATGTACATTCATATAAAAGTAATCACACTATAAATAACATAAGAAACATTTTACTTCACGTATATTGCTGTATATCATATAACCTAAGCAACGGTACATAAATTATTCAATTCATGCCTTTTTAACAAGAAACATCTTTATTAAACCATTACTTACTACATAGGCAATCATACCTTTAAACAAATAGAAACAAACCACACCGACACAATCCTATTTGCAAGCATTTTATATCACAAAAGAGAAGCACAGGAGCAAACCAAGGCTGACAACAAAAATCAGCATAAATCCAGCAGTCACTGAGGCTTATTCAAGCAGCAGAAATAAATGCTAGTTCAGACAATGACTGAATTTGTGCCAAAGACAAGTAAAATCCAAGCTGTTTTATTGGTAAGCACTTTCACCCTGTAAGGGCTTTGTCAAACCATAATGGAAAGCTTATGATTTGACAAAGCTCTTACATTGTGAAATAATAAGCCTCAGTGACTGCTGGATTTATGCTGATTTTTGCTGTCAGCCTTGGTTTGCTCCTGTGCTTCTCTTTTGGATTATTTCTTTATTTTATTAATAACAGTACATTTGAACCATGATAACACTTACTCTTATAGTATATTTTATATCACAAACCATTCTTGTCATAATTAAGTCTACCAGAAGTTTTTCGATTTGACCTTTTTCTTAGTTTCCAGATTCCTCTGTTTTATAACATTTTTCGTAGTATTTCCAAAATATCTCTAATACTTCTATAGGATTTCTGGTTATTTTTCTTGTTATAGACTCCCTAAGCTTGGTGACAATCCTTTCTACTTTCTGTTGCCTAAGTCACTGTGCTAAAAGTTTATGTGATCTCGAGTCTTTATCAAACAAAAAAGAGTTGCAACTCTTGCATATTATCTAAATATTTCCTTATTTTATCTTTAGCATTCTGCAGTTGTTCCTCTTCTTCTTCTTCTGTGAGAGCCCCCTCAATCCTCAATAATTTAACATTTGTCAGCCCCTCTAAATAATTCCTATTACTTCTTAACCAGATCTCTTTTTCTTTCATTTCTACCCAATTTTTAAACTCCATTTTCATTTTATTCCACTCACTAGCTATTCCTTCTAAAGAAATCTCTTTCTTTACTAATAACTCTTGAAGAATGTCCACTACCCAAGCCTTAAGTTCCTCTCTATTTAACACATCTCTTATTTTAATTAATTACCCTGCATTTTTATCTTAGTTTTTTATCAGTGTGTAATCTGAAATGGTCATTAGATCTGTGTGTTGAAGCTTTTAATTAAATGCACATGTTCCTGTAAATATAATTTCTTTCCAGTCTAGCCAAGTCATTGTACCTTGGGGAATAATATATAAACTATGTGCGCGTTCCTACTATTGCATTCATGTGTGCCATACTAAATAATTTCATATATTTCTTCAGAAATCTACCCTCTTTTGTTACATTTTCCCTTCTAGGTCCCCCTAATACATCCTCAGTGTTGCAAGCCATTTTTCATTCTCCACTTATAAGTAATATTCCCTGCTGAAAGCTGATTATTTCTTCAACCATTTTCTTAAGCTACATGACATCATTTTTTTTTGTGGAATATAAATACATGCCAGCATAATCCTCCTCCCTTGCCAGTAACTTCTTACCATCACAGATTTACCATTGCTGTCTTTTTTTCCCTCTTCTATATCTATCAGACCCATTCTAGCAATCAGTATTATTACTTACATTTTCCTTTTCCCTGCTGTTCTGCTGAATATCTATTCTGAAATCCTTTTCTTTGTCAAATTCATATGCTCATTGCTTTCCAAATGCGTCTCCTGTAGGATTACTACTTGCACTCTGCGATCCTTAATTTAATTCAGTACTTATTCCTTTTTGTCTATATATGTAAGGTCATTTACATTACAAGATACTATGGATAGAATAGCTATTATAATAAAAAATCTATTTTTCCCACTCATTTTACATGACAGTTTTTAATGTGTATTTGCAATGTTTGTCTTTATTGTACACACAAATGTTTCCCAGCACAATCTTTTAAACAGTTGTTTCTCCTCTTCTCCATTTGAACTTATGTCACATTTCTCAAGACTTTTTGGTTTAATGAAAACCTTCAAACAAACGAATAAAAAAACTAAATACATTTTCAGAACATCCCCAACTCCTACAAACTTAGAACAGACATACAAAACTATGTACATTTTAACGAATGAAATTTAGCCCACCCAATACAGACAATATTGCTGAAAATTGACAGCTGTACCCAAAGGCACAAGATAATCTAAAATTAAGGGCTAATTACAGCCTGTGCTTACACTTACACTGATTGCTGTCTGTTCTTTTTTTATCTCTATTCACCTCCCAAATGTGAAAATATCTTGTATGCTTTCAGAAAGCATAAATTTTTAGCCCTTAAAAAGTGCACTGGCTATCTTTAAATAAATCTAAATTATACATTGTTCTGTTTAATGCATTAAAGTGTTAAGGCTGTGGGGGAGGCTACTGTCTCTTATTTACTTCCCATAATTTTAAACTTCCTTTTTCATTGATCTACTTGTCATTGTACCTCTAAGTTTTGCATTTCCCCAGCAAAGAATGCTTAGAACATTGAAGTTTAATTGCTTGCACCTGCAGACAGCTTGTCTTCATGTAGAAGTAGTCAGTAATGAAAAAAAAAAACAGCCAACAACTTGCAGATGCTTGATGGAATCTTTGTAAATTTCAGTTAGAAGTATACAATGAATTCCTCTGAAGAATAGCCTTCAGCTACAGACTTCTTTTCTGTCAATGAGTACATTTGCTAATGGAGAAAAAAAAAACAAGCTAATACTTTTGTGAATGCAAGATGATTAGCATTTTCCTCATTTTATCTTATTTTTCAAGCCTGTCTGTAAAAACAAGGGAAATTATCATCTTAGTTCTATAAGTTCTATAATATAATCAGAAGACTTTTACACCCCATCCCCACCCCAGCAGCCCTGATGCATTATATTAACTTAAACTTGCTTCTGTTCAGCCTTTCTCTTTTTGTACTGTAAAATCTATATTTCTTACAATTAAAAAAGCGCTTATTTACTTTAATATATTTAATGCATACTACAGTGACTGAAGACTTCCCTCACTCACTTAAAATATCTCTGACTGCACAGTATACAAAACTGCATTACAATATAACATACAATCTAATATTGTCAATTTTTCATCTCATCCTCACATATGGGTCCGTATCCGATGCATTGGATCAGACTGGGCCATTAGCAAGCTCATGGCAACCGAAAAAGCTCTTGGATACCTCCCCTTACCCACAGTGCATCCCTCCCCATTACCTCATATCTCATTTGCCACTTTGCGAAGACATGGTCAGCTCAACAAGCTCTTGGTATCAGGTTGTATTTTCCTAGATATTTTTCTCTAATAATTTCTATTTTATTGTTTTCTGTCTGTAATTGCCTCTTTCCCCTTTTATGTTGTAATTTAGAGCCCTTTTCTTAAAAGTAACTGCATTTTTATTTAGGTTACTTCCCTTCTCCCCTTCTTTCCTGCCAGTAACCAGCAACCATTTTTTATAAGTTACCTCCCTTATCCCCTTTTACCATTGAGGTAGCTCTTCAACTACTACCATTAGTAGTTTTTTCTTCCCCTTCTGTTAAAAAAATTATTCTGTTGTTTCCTTTTTCTGTGAGAGTGTGTGTGTGTGTGTGTGTGTGTGTGTGTGTGTGTGTGTGTGTGTGTGTGTGTGTGTGTGTGACCCTTTGGTCTGAGAGATCTGTCTGCCTTCCTCTGTTCAGTGTGGTGGAGAAACAAGAGAAACCATCTAATTTCAAGAAATGCTCTGAGTGTGGACATAAAATCCCTGTCAGCGACTCGCACTGTCTGTGTGTATACTGCCTTGGGCCCCTTCACATAAGATTGTGCTATATGCCACTCATAGAGCTTTAGTCGAGAGTAAAAATAAATTGCCTTCAGCTTTTGGAGAGGCTATTTCTGGAGTTCAGTTAGGGTCAGCAAATAAAGCTAAAGCAGCTCATTTGAGCCTAGCTTCTTCTTTGTCCTCTAGGTCCTTGGACAAAGTTAAGAAGATACCTTCTTCAATACCAACTGATGTCTCAGCGCTGAAACCAAACACTTTAAAATCTTCAAGTTCTGATTAGTCTAGGATCCGATTGGAGACCTTGGCTCTGAACTCTACTCTGTTGGATCTGACTTCTTCAGCTCTGATCCTATCTGGTAAGGATGGATTGGATCCTTTGATGTCAGATCTGACATCCAGTCCTTTTAAACCAAGTTTACAGTTACCAAGGACTCGGTAATCTCCATTATATGACCCAGTTCCATCGAGGTACCATCTCCATTTCTGTCAAGATCTAGATCCTCTTCTGCCTTGTCTTACCATTTATCCAGGAGGTTAATTGAAGGAGATGTGGAATGGATGGTGCAGAAGGTTTTGTGGGTGCAGAGTATCACTAAGTCTCCCTCTACCTTGATCTTTAAGGATTCAGGCCAGTCCAAACCATCCATAGGTTCATAGGTTGGTACTAGGCTATTGTCCCTAGGGCCTATACAAGCCTAGCTATAACAATTCCCTGGCTATTTCTTCCCACAATATTTACTTCCCTGGACCCATGTCTAGCAGGGCAACTGATGTGATCCCTGGGATAAATTTCCTATCTCCCATCCAGTCATCAAGGTTTCTTTTGAAGAGGGCCAAGGAGGCCCTCTGCTTCACATGTATCCACTCCCCCTCTTCCTCCTCCTCTAACTTCAGGGCAAGCTATCAGATCTGATATGCCTGGTGGCTTTGACTTCTGATCCAAAGATGTTCCTTTCTTTGTATCAGGCATTTGTTCAGAGCTCATCGGCTTTCTCAGAGCCTGAGAGTTCTTGGAGCCATAGCAAACCTTGCCCACCACATGTGCACTCGACTCCCAGATCTTTGGCACAGTCAATGAGCCCTGGGGCTTCCATGAAGGTAAGCTCAGCTCCAACTTCAACCCCAGACAAGATGTCTTCTGGACTGGAGGGGACTCTGTTCCGGAAACATGGTTTATCAGAGCCGGAGTCTTCGTCCATTCAGGAGCAGTCAACCTTTGGGGCCTTGGAGAGGGCTATAGCTACCATTGCAACTAAGAAGTCACCTGCCCCCTTGGATCCACTATCCCAACAAGATACCTTGTCTGCTTCTTCTTGTCACCAGATTCCACAGGGACTGCAGGACCACAGGCACCAGGATACCCATCCATGTACTCCCAACTCTTCAGATACCTCCCCAGATTACCCCACTGAGGAGGTCCCTAGGAAGATATTATGCAAGAGGAAGCATTTGGTTTACAGAGTCTACAGAGGAGTCAGTGACTGAAGACACTGACCTCAGTGTGGTTGAAGAATCCACACAGTCACCCCCTTGAGGATGTTTCCTTTGGGGAGATTGCAGAGATTTTGAAGCAGAGAGGTAGCTGGTGGTCCAGCAAGCCTTCATCTGAGGAGTCAGTGTACCAGGCTGCCTTTGGTTCTCACCCATCTGCCTCCTGGGTGACTCCACCCACTGATGAGCTCATAGGTTTGATCTCACGGTAGATGTGGGAGACCCCAGATTCCATCAAGCCTGTTCCCTGAAGACCAAATAAAATTATCACCACACCCTCAGATAAGGCTGTCTGGGCAAAAGGGGTTGCAGTAGATGCCATAGTCATGGTGGCAGTGACCAAGAAGGAAATCTCTGAAGAGAATTCAACTATCTATCCTCCTAATAAGGATTCCAGGATGATAGATAGATAGATGTGGGAAGCATGTCATGTTAAGTTGTCTATCTCGCCTTTGTTCTTGCTGGTTGGGACCGGAGCCGATCCTCGGCTCCGACTCAGCCATCTTCAAAAGCTCAAGAGCTGTTTACTGGCTCGAGGCTACCCCTTATCCCATAATGCTTAGCAATAGCTACCCAGATCTCATTTGCCGCTTCAGCTGCGAGGTGTCATTTTTCTGGCTCAGACTCATATAAAGTTTTTTGTATAACTTTTTTCACTAGAATTCAACCCTTCTAGAATTTTATTGTTAATGATAATCTTGTTTTGTGATAGTTAGTTGTTTAGCTTGTAGTAGCCCTCCTTTTTTCTTGTAGAACTCGTTTAACTTAGAGAGTTCTCCCCCACCCCTCCCCCCTACATCTTCTTGTTAGGTTAGCCATTTAAGTTAGAGGCTTTTCCTTCTACCTTTCTCTTATAGGCTAGCCATTTAAGTTAGAGGCTTTCCTATTATCTTAAAAAAAAAAAAAAAAAACTTTAGCTATAGTCTTTATAGTAGTGTGTTTTGTGTAGACTGTATATTGCTTCTAGTTGTTATTGTTATAATTGTTTTCCTTCTACTTTAAGGATGCCGAAGTAATCCAAGGTTTCTGGGTTCAAGAAGTGTGGCTCATGCTGTCAGAAAATGTCTCTGACAGATGGGCACACTTCTTGCGTCTATTGTTTAGGCGCTGTGCACCTGCAGGACTCTTGTTCTATCTGCCATGCCTTTAGTCCAAGAGTCCTGCAGGAGCGTAAGAATAAGCTTATTCTTAGGGGTCTTTTAAAACCCCAGGATTCACTGGCCAAGAGCTCACAGCCTGTGAAATCCTCTAAACCCACTAAACCGTCGGCTCCAAGATTGGAGCCATCTTCAGTTCAGGTTTTACCTTCCACGTTGGTTCCGGTTAGCACCGACAAGACAATCTCCCCGTCGGCTCCGTCAGAGGCTTCGGAGCCGTCATGGAGCCACAAGAGGCTGAGGTCCCCCTCACTTGAATCAGTGCATTTGGCTCCTCGGTCTCCGTTACTTCAGAGCGAGCGTAGTCACCGATCCTCTCACTTATCTTGATCCTCTAGGCTGTCGGATCATGATGTGGAGAGAGTGGTCAGTAGGTTGCTAAAGTCGCAGGCACTAGCCAAGTTGTTGTCCAGCCCTCCTCAACAGGTATCGGCTCCGTCCACTTCTCTCGATGTTCCTCCTCTGACTCCGATGAGTTCAGAGCCAGAGTTCATTGGGGTTCGAGTAGTGGAACCGTCGGCTCCGATTACACTATCTCCTTCAGTTCTGGTGTTGGCTCCAATTCCCTCGGTGGTACTGTCCATCGAGGGATCTGGATGATGGGGCTCCCTCGTCGGCTCAGAGGGGGCGAGTGGCATCGGACCCTTGTCCGACCCCATTCTCCCTCTTGGAGCTTTGGCGCAGGTGAGCTCGGCTCCTACATTGGCCTCGGAGTCGTCTCCCTTGGTGCGGAGAAAGATTCCTATTTCTTCGGAACCGGAGCTTTCTCTGCATCGTGGCAGGGATGCCTTCGATGTCATGCTGAGTGTGCTGGCCACTGATTTAGCTCCACTATCAGCCCCACCGGCTGTGTCCCTTGTAGTGCCTGTGCCAACCTCTGCTCCTCCTCCAGACCCAAAGCATAGGGAACCGATGCTCCAGGACACCCCTTTAGGAGTTTCCTTGTCTTCCGAGGCCTCCCCTGATCTCTCAGAGGAGCCCCCTTGGACGAAGTGCAAGAGGAAGCACATTGACTCCCCTGAGTCTGTCACTTCTGATACAGACTTAGATGAATCGGAAGGGTCCCCGAGATCCCCCTCTGAAAATGTTTCCTTTTCGGACATCCTAGAAATGCTCAAGCAGAGGGGGAACTGGAATCCCCTAGCCCCTTCTGAGGATGAGTCTGTATTCCTGGATGCCTTTGGTTCCCGACCTTCCACCTCCTGGGTGTCTCTGCCTTTCGATCCACTTATAACAGTGGTGGCTCGAAAGGCTTGGTCAGCTCCGGATACAGTGGAACCAACTCCGAGTAGACCTGGTAAATTTATTACAACACCCCAGGATAAGCAGTTCCTTTCGAAAGGTGTCCCTGTTGATGCTATGGTGATAGTAGCAGCCACCAAAAAAGAGTTAGCGGAGACCTCTTCGTCTGTCCATTCCCCTAACAAGGAGTCTAGGATGATGGACAGATATGGGAAGCAAATTTTCACTTCAGTGACCTTCTCTATGAGGTCACTGAACTACCTGTGTCATTTTACTCGACTTCAAAGGGATCACCTTAAAGAGCTCGGAGATACCCTCTAAGATCCAACAGCTGAGGGAGCACAAGCCAAGGTAGCTTCCCAGCTAGCGACGCTTAATTCTGTTGTTAACTCCTCCATGAGGCTCATTTCCTATGCAGCCGATGGGGCAAGTAGAGCCGCTGGTACCGGGGTGGCCCTTAGGAGGCATGCCTGGATGCAGCTGTGTAACTTTGTGGAACCCTTTTGAGTGTCCTTCACCAACACTCCCTTTGATGGTTCCTTTCTTTTTGGACCACAGGAGAAAGACACTTTGACTAGGTGTGAGCAAGAAGGCAAGACTCTCTCTGCCATGGGAGTCCATTTTTCCACTCCCTCTAGACCCTACCCCAAAGGTCAGAAGAGTGGTAAGATGTGGTTCCGTAAATCTCAGGAAGCCTTGCCTAACACATGTAGTGATTTTTCCTCCAGAGGGAGAGGGGGAAACAATAATAATAGACACCACCCTCATGGCAGAGGGGTCCGCAGAACCAGGGCAACAGAGAATCCTTCTCTGATAAGCCCTTTCAGCATCCCTGAAGGGTTGCCCGGCTGCTCATCTCTGGAGGCAGTCGGGGGAAGACTTTCGCTGTACCCAAAAGCCTGGCGAAGTTTAACACAAGACAGATAAGTATGGTCCGTTATATCCAGAGATTACAAAATTCCCTTCCTTCAACCCCCCTTACAGTCAAGGAAGACCCTCCCAGATGTTCCACCCAATCTGAGGGAGCAAGCAGTAATAGAAGTTTCAAAACTGCTAGAAAAAAGAGCCATCCAGGACGTCCGGGCAGACCAGAACGGATCCGGAGCTTACTCAAGGTTCTTTTTAGTACCAAAAAAGACAGGGGACTGGAGACCGATTCTGGATCTCAGCAGACTAAACAGGTCTGTCCAAAGAACGAAGTTTCGGATGGTCATGCTACAGTCCATTCTACCCTTTCTGGGTCAGGACAATTGGATGTGCTCTATAGATCTTCAGGACGCGTACTACCATATAAAGATGGACAGGCACTCCAGAAGTTATCTTCACTTCCGGCTGGGGGCCAGTCATTATCAGTTCAGAGCTCTGCCCTTTGGTCTCACCACAGCCCCCAGGGTGTTCACCAAATGTATGGCAGTGTTCAGGGCTTACCTGAGGCATCAAGGATTCCAGGTGTTTCCGTATCTAGACGACTGGCTCCTTACTGCTACCACCAAGCATCAACTCATACAAGCACGGGACTACACAATCACAATCTGCTCACAGCTCAGCATCACAATAAATTTCAAAAATCTGCCTTGTTGCCCTGTCAATCTATCACTTATATGGGAACAGACTTAGACACAAGGGATATGTTTGCAAGGCTACCACCAGAAAGGGTGTCCACAATTCGTCAACAGGTACAGGTTCTGATGCAGAGCAAAAAGATCCAAGTCAGGCACGTCCTTCAAGCTCTGGGCTCCATGGCAGCAGCCATTCTCTTAATCCCACTGGCGCACTTTCATATGAGGATTCTTTAGTGGCTTCTGTTTACGCAGTGGTCTTTCCAAGAGCTACCCATGACGTACAAGATCATGATCACCGACGCATGCAAAAGGCATCTTTCTTGGTGGATGGTCTCCCCACTACTTACTCAGGGCAGACCTTCCATACAACCCCCTCCGGTAGCTGCAGTAATGACGGACACCTCCCTGATAGGGTGAGGGGGCATTATCTGGGCAGGACAGTCCAAGCCATGTGGCCTCACGAGTACCATCTGCATATAAATGTCCTGGAAATGAGAGCCATGCTCCTGGCGTTGCAAGACCTTCAAGACTCTCTTCATCCTGGAACCATTGCTATTCAAATGGACAACATGTCAGTGGTGTGGTACATCAACAAGCAGGGCGGAACCAGGTCCTACCCCCCTGTGTCAAGAAGCACTCAGGCATTGGCAGTGGGCGATTTCCTCGCAATGTTTTCTGATTGCGACGCACATCCCTGGGAGATCCAATGTCATAGCAGACAGGCTCAGCAGAGCTATTCTAATGCCTCACAAGTGGTCTCCAAATCAGGAAATTGCGAAGCTTGATTTTCACAAATGGGGACAGCCTTGCTGCGATCTCTTTGCCACCCCCTTCAACAGCAAATGCAGCAACTACTTCTCCCTTCTTTCGCTTCTGGGTCACACACCCAGAGATGCTCTAGTCCATGATTGGCCCCAGGGACTTCTTTATGCCTTTCCTCCATTCCCTCTGATACCCAAACTTATACAGAAAGCAATATCGTTGGGTTGAAAAATGATCCTCATTGCTCCCTACTGGCCTTGACAGATATGGTTTCTGTTCATGCACCATTACCCTCTTGATCAACCCTGGACTCTGGACCCAATTCCAGACCTCCTGGTTCATCAAGTCAGGCGGGTTGCATCAATCCCTAAAAACCTTCCAGCTCACAGCATGGTTGATCCACTTCCAACCTTAGCCAGGCTTCCCAGCATTTCCCCAGCGGTCCATGACATTATTATGTCCTCTCACAAGTCTACGAGGAAAACTTATGCTAGCAAATGGAAACATTTTTCTTGTTGGGCAAAGACTAGGAATGTGGATCCCTTCTCAGCCCCAGTCCACGAAATCTTGGAATTCCTAGCTATACTGTTTCATTCCGGGTCGCTGCTTCTATGATCAGGGTAAAAATGGCGGCCATTTCTAACTTTCATGTTGGTTTTTCGAACTCTAACATTATGTCTCATAAGCTATGTAAAGCTTTTTTGAGAGGGGCAACTCTTCTTAGGCCTCCAGTGAGAGACCCCCCTCCTCCTTGGGACCTTAATTTAGTGCTAACCTCCTTAATTCTGCCCCCTTTTGAACCAACATCTTCCTGCTCTATCAAGTTCCTATCTTTGAAGACACTCTTTCTGGTAGCTATTACTTCAGCCAGATGTGTCTCCGAACTTCAGGCGCTATGTGTTTGTCCTCCATACTTGGTTTTTCATAAGGACAGGGTTGCTCTGAGAACTAATCCCTCGTTTCTCCCTAAAGTCTGCTAAGAAAGTAACTTAAACCAATCTATAGATCTTCCTGTGTTTTTCCCTAATCATACCAATAAGGCAGAATACAAACTACACCAATTGGGTGTTTGTAGGCAATTGTGCTTTTACCTGCACAGAACTAAAGAAGTAAGGAAATCGGACCAACTATTCCTCTCTTACATTTTGGGCAATCAAGGTATCCCAGTTTCCAAGGTAACCTTGTCCAGATGGTTGTCACACACTATTTCTTTCATTTATCAGCTAAGGAACAAAGAGTTACCTATTAAACCGAGAGGTCATTCTACTAGGTCCTTGGCCACCTCTGTAGCCTTCCAATCCAGGTTGCCCATGGATTCTATCTGTCTAGCTACCACGTGGACAAACCCTCATACCTTTATTTCTCATTACAAGTTGGATGTGGTCTCCAGGAACAGAGCCGACTTTGGGTCCACTGTTCTGAAGAGTCTGTTCCACTGAGCCACCCAGGTTTTTAGGTGCTAGGGACGCTGTCCCAACCAGCAAGAACGAAGGCGAGATAGACAACTTAACATAAAGAAGTTATGTACCTACCATAGCATTCCATGTTAGTTGTCTTCATCTCGCCTTCTTTCTTGTGTCCCACCCTCCATCCCCCTGTCCTAGTGGATTGAGAGGAAGTTTTTGTTCTGTTTCACTGGCTGTGTGTTCTCTTGTGTCCTTTTTTGACTTAAAAGAATATGGCAGGTATAGTCAACTAGTTATTGACTGATTTATTATGTTGTTATGTCTGGAGTTAGCTATTTCAAATGAGATCTGGGTAGCTATCGCTAGGCATTTATGGGATAAGGGGTAGCCTCGAGCCAGTAAACAGCTCTCGAGCTTTTGAAGATGGCCGAGTTGGAGCCGAGGATCAGCTCTGATCCCAACCAGCAAGAAGGAAGGCGAGATGAAGACAACTAACATGGAACGTTATGGTAAGTACATAACTTCTTTTTCTTGTCAGTGACCTTTGCCTTATGGTCACTGAATTATCTTTCTCATTTTTTCAGACTGCAAAGGTATTTGATCAAGGAGCTTTCAGATACACTTGAAGGAGCAGTAGCTGAAGGAGCTAAAGAGAAAGAAGCTTCTTAGTTAGCCATCCTACATCCAGTAGCCAAATCATCCATGAGGCTCATAGCACATGCAGCTGAAGGAACGAGCAGAGCTGTGGGTTCCGGCATCTCCATGAGGAGGCATGCCTGGATGCACCTTTGCGATTTTGTAGAACCTTTTTAAGTTCTTTGTTTGTCAATGCCCCATTTAACGGCATGTCCCTTTTTGATCCCAAAGTCAAGGATATGCTATCCAAGTGTGTGAAAGAAGGTAAGACCCTATCTGCCATGGGCATATGTTTTTGGTTTCTTGGAGACCTTATACCAAAGGTCAGAGAGACAGTGAAAAAATGTTGGTTCAAAAAATCTCAAGGGTCCTACCAAGACACACATGGTGAGTTTTCCCCTAGAGGCAGAGGGAGAAACAATAATGGAAGATGTTGCCCTCAAGGCAGAGGAGTTCTGCAAAAAACAAGGTTCCCAAGAATCTTTCTTTAGGAAGCCTTTCTAGTGCTCCTTAAAGGAAGCTCGATTGTCCACCTTTGGAGGTAATCAGCAGTCGACTATTCCTGCACTGAAGTGCCTGGCAAAAGATAACTTTTGATATGTGGGTGCAGGGGATAATATCCAGGGGTTACAAAATTCCCTTTTTCCAACAACCCCCTCCAATCAAAAATATCCCAAACATGCCACCCAATCAAAGGGATCAAGTAGTCATTCAAATTCAGAAACTGCTAGAAAAAAGGAGTCATCCAAGAGGTCCCCCCCCCCCCTCCAGAGAGGATTCAGAACTTACTCAAGGCTCTTTTTGGTTCCAAAGAAAATGGGGACTGGAGACCAGTCCTGGATTTCAGCAGACTGAACAAGTCAGTTTGACGATGCAAATTGTAAATGGTCACAGTGCAGTCCATACTTCTGTTTCTGGAACAGGAAAATTGGATGTGCTCTGTAGATCTTCAGGATGCATACTACCACATAACGATGGACAGATGCTGTGGAAGATATCTACACTTCTGGCTAGGAGCCTATCATTAGCAGTTTATAGCATTGCCCTTTGATCTCACCACTGCCCCCAGGGTGTTGACTAAATGCATGGCAGTGGTTGCGGCTCTCTTGAGATGACAAGGATTTGAGGAGTTTCCTTATTTAGATGACTAGCTCATATCTGCCCCTACCAGATATCTACTTGTTCACACAAGAAACTGTTCTTCAGCTTTGTTCAGAGTTAGGCATAGCCATAAATCACCAAAAATCACGTCTGGAACCCACTCAAACATTAAAGTTCATAGGAGCACTGTTGGACACCAAGCAGATGATTGCCAAATGTCCTCCTTCCAGGGTTTTAACAATCAGAAGACAAATCTCAAGGTTGATAAGAAACAAGAAAGTGGCAGCATGTCATGTTCTACAAGCCTTAGGATCCATGGCAGCAGCAATTGTGCTAGTCCCACTTGCCAGGTATCATATGTGAATTCTGCAATGGCTCCTGGCATCTCAGTGGTCAGTAATTCATCAACTAATATCTCATCATATTCTCATAATGAACATATGCAAAAAGGATCTCTAATGGTGGATTTGCTCAGAGCAGGTGACTCAAGGTCGACTGTTTGTTCTCCCTCAACCACAGGTTACGGTTACCACAGATGTGTCCCAGATGGGGTGGGGTGGGGGGCATTATCTGGGAAAGACTGTTGAAGGTACCTGGTCCACAAACAAGGCCAAGCTGCATGTAAACGTCCTGGAGATGAGGGCAGTGCTTCTAGCGTTGCAGAATTTTCAGACTTTTCTTCTGGGAATGGTAGCGATCCAGTCAGGCAACATATTAGTAGTATGGTAAATAAACAAACAAGGAGGGACCAGATCCTACCCTCTATGTTGAGAAGCACTTAGGGTGTGTCAATGGGCAGTCTCATCCAATCACTTTCTGATACCAATGCACATTCTGGGAAGGTCCAACATCATAGCAGACAAGTTGAGCAGAGCTATACTTATGCCTCAATCACAGGTTACAGTTACCACAGGTGTGTCCCAGATGGGGTGGGGGGGGGCATTATCTGGGAAAGACTGTCCAAGGTGCCTGGTCCACAAATGAGGCCAAGCTCCATGTAAACATCCTGGAGATGAGGGCAGTGCTTCTAGCATTGCAGAAATTTCAGACTGTTCTTCTGGGAATAGTAGAGATCCAGTCAGACAACATATCAGTATTATGGTAAATAAACAAACAAGGAGGGACCAGATCCTACCCTCTATATTGAGAAGCACTTAGGGTGCGGCAATGGGCAATCTCATCCAATCGCTTTATGATAGCAATGCACATTCTGGAAAGGTCCAACATCATAGCAGACAAGTTGAGCAGATCCATACTCATGCCTCACGAGTTGTCCCTCAACCAGAATGTAGCAGAGAATATTTTCCACATGTGGGGCCAGCTTTGCTGCAATCTCTTTGCCTCTCCCCAGCACAACAAATGCAGCAGCTTCTTTGCCCTAATTCCCCCACCAGGGCAGTCCCTGAGGGACACTTTAATATACATTTGGCCTCTTGGACTATTGTATGCCTTTCCCCATTCCTTTGATTCCCAAATTCCTTCAGAAATCCAGCCGGTTGAAGAGTACAGTAATCCTCATTACCCCATATTGATCTTGACTAATCTGGTTTCCCTTCCTCTGGCCTCATCTACTAAAGAAGCCCTGGATTCTGGACCCCATTCCATACCTACTGTCCCACCTGACAGGAATTTTTTATCCCACCCTCCACAATCTCAAGCTGATAGCTTGGTTCCTCCAGTTTCGTTGATTGCCAGACAACCTATGCTCTCCTCCCCAGTCCGTTGTAATCTAATGTCCTCCCATAAGTCAACCACTCAAAAACTGTATAGGAGCAAATGGAAGAGGTTTATCATTTGGGCACAACATCACAATATAGATCTCATCACAGCTCCCATTCACTTCATTTTAGAATTTTTGGCTCACCTTTTCAGTAACAGTGCTGTGGCATTTACTATTAAAGTTCAGTTAGCAGCCATTTCACATTTTCACATTGGGATAGACAACTTCTCTTTAATTTCCAACAAACTTCGCAAAGCCTTCTTAAAAGAGACCATGTTGTTAAAACTCCCTCACAAGGATACCTCTCCTCCTTGGGATCTAAAGTTGGTTCTACACCTGATTGTCCAACCACCCTTTGAACCTGCAGCATCTTGTGATATTAAGTTCCTTTCATGGAAAACTCTATTTTTGGTGGCTATCGGAAATTCAGGCTCTATCTTCCCAGCCTCCTTATTGGTTTTCATAAAGACAGAGTCTCTTTGTGTACCAACTCCTCTTTCTTGCCAAAAGTTGTTTCTCAAGCAAATATTAACTAGACTATACATTTGCCTGTTTCCTTCCCTAATTTTACTAATAAGGGTGAATATGTACTACATTTGTTGGATGTTCATAGACAGTTACGTTTCTGTTTACATAGAACTAAACAGTTTTGGAAAACAAACCAATTGTTTATTGCATTTGCAGGCCCTAGGAAAGGCCTACCAGTTTCTAAAGTCACCTTATCAATATGGCTTTCTAGTTGTATTTCCTTTATTTACACTTCAGAAGGCATGAAGCCTAACAAATACATTCTACCTGGGCTATGGCCGCATCTGCATTTTTTCAGAAGAATGCTTCTTGGATGACATTTGTGCAGCAACCACTTGGGCCAACCATCATACTTTTATCACTCATTACAAGTTAGATTTGTTCTCCAGGGGAAGGGCCTCCTTTGGTGTGATGGTTCTGAGGAATATTCTCCCATGAGTCCACCCGGGGTAGAGGTAGCTGGGGCCTTGGTCCCATATGTGAAGATGAGATGAAAAATTGACAATATCAGATTAAGAAGTTATGTACTCACCATAACGTTCTATCTGTATTGTCGATTTTTAATTCTCTCCTCACATCCCCTCCCTCCATCCCCCATCCATGGGTTTCTTGTTTCAACAGGAGAGATTCTAAAGGATTAGATTGATCTTTCCTATACTAAAGAAATGGTTTTCTTTAAGCTCTCCTAATATGTTAAGTACTGAAATTTCTCCTTTGTCTATATATGTAATTATAGCAAACAAGATCTGAGGTAATGGGAAGAGATGCACTGTGGGCAAGGGGAGGTATCCAAGAGCTTTTTTGGTTGCTACAAGCTTGCTAATGGCTGAGTCAGATCTGATGCATTGGATCTGGGCCCATATGTGAGGAGAGATGAACGTTATGGTGAGTACATAATTTCTTTTTTTTTATATCATGAAATGGTTTAAACAAATACTAATAAAAATAACTAATTATTTACTTACTTCTTTTTTCCCTTTAGTATCCTTCTAAACATTAAAGACATAGTGTGGGATAAATGCTTTACAGTCCACCCACAAGTTTAACAAAGTCAGCAAAAGCCCAGTCTTTTCTGAGCCACTTTTATTTGCAAAGCCATATTTCACTAAGGTGATTGATGCTTTATAATCTCACATTTATTTGCTTATTTTAGTGTTGCTGGTCTTCTTCCTGATCATCTCCACCTGCCAACACTAGACTCTTGTTCAGGTCAAAGGTACTCCTAACTCTTCTAGACAATTCCTGTGTGTTTTTCCTGCCTCTCAGGCATTTTCCGTTAGAAAATTGGAAAAGGTTTTACTGACAATTCTCTCTATGAACTTTACTGTCAGAAGAATGAGAAGAAGAGTACTCTTCTGCTTGCTGGCTGACTTTTTGTTGGATAAACTTTTTATTTTCTTTTTAGCCTGGTGTGCATCAAAAATGTATTTAATCCTCCAGGAAAAAAAATTCTCTGGACAGCTGGGTGCAGCAGCTTGAATCTCATACCTGCCTCTCAAAATTCCATGGTTGCTGGGATACATTTGCTTCACTTCTGGCTCGTGTACAGTGAATAATCATTTTCCACAGTCTGATGTCTTCATTTTTTATTACTTTGCCCTTCTGCCACTGTTTTGTCAGGATTAACTCTTTCTGATGGTATGATTGCATTTTAAGTAATATAGGTCTTTGATGTTTCTTATGATTGGGCGGCTGCGGTGGTGCAGCTGTTAGCATTGCCTCCTCACAGCAAGAGGTTCTCTGGTTCGATCCTCGGCTGGGGTACCTTCTGTGCGGAGTCTGCATGTCCTCCCTGTGGTCACGTGGGTTTCCTCCGGGTGCTCCGGTTTCCTCCCACATCCCAAAGACATGCTGTAGGTGGATTGGACACTCTAAATTGGCCCTAGGTGTGAGTGTGCATGTGTGTGTGCCTTCTGTGGAAGTTTGGGCTTTGGGCTGGCAACTCGACACTGTAACACTCCACTGCCAATCATGAACGGACAGGTGATCCGCTGTGGCGACCCCTAACCAGGAAAAGCCGAAAGAAGAAGAAGATGTTTCTTATGATTATGTTTGGGGCATACATTTTGTGTGCCCTTTCAATTAACAAATCTTGCTGTGGAACACCAGTTCAGTTGATTTGTGCTTTCATAAAATTAATATAGTCAATTCCTTCCAGTTTCACTGGTTCAGCAGAAAATCACAGGTTTTCTCTGCAAACTCTGTCTTCTACCTTTACTCTTTTTTGAGACATCTCTTTTTGAAAAGCCTCATATTCATCCAGCTTTTACTTCATTTGAACCTTGAGTTTGCAGTTTTATCAGTTTATCCGAACAGCTAATTAAATCTTTTTTTCTAGTGTTTTGTATTTAAGTTGATATATTTCTTCAGTGTTTCATTTATTTTAATCACCTTTGAGTATATCTTATATTTTTAATACTAAGTTACTGGAAGCTACCTCTTGAACCAAAGCTGAAGCTTGAAGTGCTTTTTGCTGAACAGCTGCAGAATCCTTCCTAGTCAGTATTTTCTCTTCACATTTTCTGGCTGATTTTCTTTCAGGTTCCCCAGATTTCTTCTTTGCTAACATCCAGACAGTTTACTTACTAGCCAGTAACAAAATTTATAACCCCTATCAAAAAAAAAAAGCAAAAAGATTCTGTTTTCACACTGGGAGAGCTGAAGTTAAGCTGTAGATCACTGTGTAACCATCTTGAAAGTCCTAATAAGCTTAGCAGATTGGTAAAATCTTTTTTGAGTGTCAGAGCAGTGCTGATGGGCTCAAATTTAGGGTTATATATATGGTTCAGGGCCTAATCTCCCAACAAAAACAACTAACCTAATAGGAGTGTGTCCATACTTCTTAACGTATAGGACTTGGCATTCCAAACTTTCTAAAGTTGTCTTGTACCTTGCCACCCTATGATGCACCACAACACATCACACCACTGTTCCTCTCCTGATCTTCCCTGTAGTGTGAACTAGCACATCCTCCTGATCTTCCTTGCAGTGCCAAGTAGCACATAATGTTCCATCATGGCCCCAGGCTACTCATTTTTTTTTTTTGGAAGACAACAAGATTCTGAGCATAATTCTCCACTGTCCCTGTTTTACGGGATGCCCCTGTTTCTGCCTCTTATTTTTGTTCTGTCCCTCATAAAAGTGTTGATTTTCTGGTAAATCAGTAAGTATTCTAGTCAGTCAACTATGCCAGACACTAGAGTTTCATACTCAGTATTATTTAGAAAATGCATGTTGATGCAAAATATATTGTTTTGTTAACTTTTTAAGATAAGTAGAGTAATGTTTAAAAATTGTCCCTGATTTTGGGTCTTTGTTCCTTATCACTTTTGTCTTTGTCCCTGATTCATGATCAAAGCAGTTGAGAACTATCAGAGTGGCTTTGTTTTGTTCATGTCCAATTAAAATTACATTCAGATTGATCATCTGTATTTTCTGTAAAACTCTTAAGATTTTTTTTCTGACTGACTTTTCTCTCGCACATTTTTGGCAGACGTTTGCCTTTACATTTAGTGTACCTATAAACAATAGCTTTTCTTGTGTACTTTGTCACTCGTTGTTGTTAGTTGGTTTATAATCTTTTTAGTTTTCTGCAGTGTTTTGAGAGTTTTACAGAGTTTGTTTCTAAACTGTGGTGTGCTTAATATTTTCCCACTGAGGAGCAGTTTGATATCCATTATTAGTGTACAGTGTTGTTCCAGTGTTTGGAGCATTTCTTTGTGGTTGTTGTTTATTTGTTGGACCTTCTGGCTGGTTGCTCAAAACACTAGTCATTGAGTATGTATGAGTTTCACCACTGTGCCCTTGTAACTAAAAATTCCACCACAGGACAGACATACTGGACACTTTTTATGTCTAGAGGAGGGTCATAGCCCTGGCAGATGTGACATTTGTAAAGCATTTCCTACCTTCACAATTATGACACCAGAAAGAAAAGCTTCAACTGCACCTGTAAAAAGAGTTATTTGATGCTGAAAAGGACACCTCTAAGTCTAAGACTTCAGATTCAGGGTTCAATTCAGTTTCTTCACTACCAAAATCTTTGGCCTCAAAGCCTATTAAGCACTTGAAATCAGAGTTTGTTGCTTCAAAGTTCTCTTTGATCAAAGTAGTAGTCTTTTAAAAAAAGAAGACTCATAAGACAATGTCCTTTTCTTGTATGTGATGTAAAGGAAATGTACAAGAATGCAGCCTTATGTAAAGAAGTTTCATTTAAAAAAGTAATTGAAAACTTAACTTCTTTTGTAGCACAGGTCATTTAAAAATTGTCTTTCCTGTGATAACTAATTCTGTGTCACCACCTTGTTTTATAGTTGCTGAGTCAGCATTGGACAGGGATGTGCACTTTATAGTAAAAACCCTGTTGCTGATGTGTGTGCCCACTCCTTTAGTTGTTGATGTTGAATATGAGAAGTTGTAAATACCAGTTTCGTAGGCAGTAGAAATTTGCTGGATTTTGTGCCCATCAGGGTATTCACATGAGGACTAGACCCTCATTTTCTGCCATATCCCTTGAATATAAGGCAACTAATTTTTCCTCATTGATGCTTACCTTTTGGTGCTCATCCAATAAGACTACTATCAGTAGATGTCTTGTCAGCAATG
This sequence comes from Protopterus annectens, assembly GCF_019279795.1. Lineage (NCBI taxonomy): Eukaryota > Metazoa > Chordata > Ceratodontiformes > Protopteridae > Protopterus > Protopterus annectens. The sequence goes on from NC_056727.1 coordinate 986,493,598, forward strand.
ACATGCCCACTCTTGTCAGAACCTGATAACTCAATATCCTTTGCAGCATTATTGGCCTCAAAGTGAATGATGTTTTCCTCATTTTTGGGATCTTCATTGATTCCTTCAGGAATAACTGTCTTGGCTCCAGCCAAGGTTCTTGACTCTTTTGTTAACTTGAGGTTCTGACATTAATGTTACTTATTTTCTTTGGTGTTTAATCTGGTCCCTGAATTTTTGATGGTCAGTGTTCTGTCAGCTTGTAACTCTGTGCTGATACCACTTTTGGTGCCAGACAATGATACTGAGTCAACATGTTTCTGCAATTTGGTGTTCCCCTTCCACTCAGAGAGTGTTATTTCTGATCTTGGTATTTTCCCTAATAATTTTTAATGATCAATACTCCTGTCAAGTTTCCCATCAAGACAACGTGCTTCAGCAGGTGTCTTTAACCATGCTACCTTCCAGAAGGAAGTATTCTTCTTTGTCTGAATCACTCCTGATGGTGTATAAGAAGTGAAAACAAACTGCCACTTAGACTAGAATGCAAAAATGTCCAAAATATATTGTGACAAATAATCCAAGGTAAGCGCTTTCGTTTGGTAGCTATCACCAAACTTTTTCAGACAAAGTACAACAGCAAATACTCTCCAAGTTATACTACAAGAACACACCCTATCTCATTAATCTATTAAAATCAATTACAAATTTTAAAAAGACAAATACCCTAATATATATATATATATATATATATATATATATATATATATATAAATACAAATACATATCCAGATAGTACAAAAATACCTTATGTACATATATATAAATATTTAAATAATATAAGAAGTTTTCTATATATATATATATATGTTATACATATATGTATATAAATATTTTTTTAAAAATAATAATACTTGTATGTACAAAACATATAAAGCATGTAAACATTTTATCTGTCAAGAACTTTCAATTTCAATTTACTGGATATAGAAATAACATCATTTAATCCAGGAAACTGACAAGCATTAAGGAAAACCTGCCACCAGGTTTCCTTTTCCTCAAGGAATAATTTCCAAGGCCCCTTTCTATCCCCACATTTAACCTGTTGTAGCACTACAAATTTAAAGGAATGATTAGAACAACTCTGGATATGTCTAACTAAAGCATTATTGATATCCCCCTTGCGTATGTCATACATATGCTCATACATTTGCTGTGACAACTTACGCTATGTCTTGCCCACATAAAAAGCAGGACATTGATCACACACAGCAGCATATACTATGGCATGGGAATAGCAACTAAATTTACCTTTGATGTCAATTTTCCTACCATTTAATTCCAAACTGGAGGTAGCCATAACATATTTACATTGATTACACATACCACAGGGTGCCATCCTTCCATCCACAACCAAATTCAAATTTGGAATATGTTCCTAAAGTTCCTTTAAGTTTTTACCCTTTCGAAACACAAATTTGGGATGTTCACCAAACACCCTAGCCATACTTGGTTCACTCACAGGAATATGCCAATTCTTATTGACAATATCCTGTACCGACTGACTTTCCATAGAAAAGGTCGAAACAAATGGGCATATACTTCCAATTATAGGACCAACTTCAACATCATCAAGAACACTACCTTGTAACACAGAAGCATTGTTGCCCCCCATATTATGATCAATAACAGGCACAGCAATATTAACTAGGTCCACCCCATCATGATTCAATATGGGCCTATAAAAGCCCCTCATGTGTTTATTAATCACTTCTTGTTTAATATTAAAAAATCAAATCATGGGGGTAACCCCGGTCCAAAAACATTTGACACATAAAATCACATTCTTGTAAAAAATCATCATATAATGAGACCATACGGGCCGCCCTAACCAACTGGCCCTTAACTATACCTCTTTTGGTATGAAATGGATGACTACTTGAATAATGCAATATACTATTAGAGAAAGTAGACTTCCTAAAAATTGTAGCTTTAAACTTCCCATCATCCAACTTGTGCAACATAATATCCAAATAAGAAATGTTTTCAGAATTCATGGAAAATGTAAACTTGAGAAAATCAGTACTAGAATTAATGTAGTCCATAAACCTCAAAATATCATCAGATGGACCCTTCCAGGCAATAAATAGATTGTCAAAATAGTGTAAATAAAATATATATAGAGAATTTTTCTAATCATTCCTTTAAATTTGTAGTGCTACAACAGGTTAAATGTGGGGATAGAAAGGGGCCTTGGAAATTATTCCTTGAGGAAAAGGAAACCTGGTGGCAGGTTTTCCTTAATGCTTGTCAGTTTCCTGGATTACATAATGTTATTTCTATATCCAGTAAATTGAATTTAAAAGTTCTTGACAGATAAAATGTTTACATACTTTATAATATGTTTTGTACATACAAGTTTTATTATTTTTAAAAAAATATTTATATACATATATGTATAACATATATATTGAAAACTTATATTATTTAAATATTTATATGTATGTACACAAGGTATTTTTGTACTATCTGGATATGTATTTGTATTCATATATATATTTTTAGGGTATTTGTCTTTTTAAAATTTGTAATTGATTTTAATTGATTAATGAGGTAGGGTGTGTTCTTGTAGTATAACTTGGAGAGTATTTGCTGTTGTACTTTGTCTGAAGAAGTTTGGTGATAGCTACCAAATGAAAGTGCTTACGTTGGATTATTTGTCTCAATAAATTTTGGACCTTTTTGGATTCTAGTCTACATGGCAGTTTGTTTTCAGTTTTTGGTCTTTCATATTTTTGCTTCTAGTTGGTGTATAAGAAGGCCAGATTCAAGTGGAAGCACCTCTGGGCTCTCTTATAACTGATTTGAAATACAAAGAAATTTACACTAATTCCTCCATCTTCCCTGATTACCTCAGAGATAGAGAGATCCTGGAGATTATGAGACACAGGTTATTGGTCATCAGATCCTAGGTTCTCTCTGCAGGGAACTCTGCAGAAACCTTTTAGGTCCTCCTAACAAGTGTAATGAGTGATTCTGCCTATAGCTGGCATTGTCAGAGTGGCTATTAAGTCTGATTGGACTTCAGTCAGTACAGCGGCTCCTATTATCAAAGCCATGCACAGGGTATGTGCTAAATGTTCATCATATTGATCACTGCTGCTACAGTAGCCTTAGATATATGGGTTATATCCTGCCAAGGATATAACAAGCGTCCAGCTTCCAAAGCTTGAGGGCACCTTCCATTTGCCCAAACTGTCAGGCAGCTCGAACTGAGCTGACAAAGACAAGTTTGGGAATAAAGCCCTTCAGAGAGTTGTCTTGTGCTTTCCTTTGCTTGGCAGATAAATTCCTTTTGGGGGAAAAAATTCCATGTTCTTAATTTTATTGATATTTTTTACTTTCCTCTTCAGCAAAGTTAATTTAAAGCTGGAAGTGTTGTGTTTTAACTGACTGCCCGAGACTGTATTGTACTTTTAAACAGAGCACTCTATCTGATGTCTTGTTCATCTTTTCCTCCACTGATAGGTTTCTAATCCATCCTCAGATCTGGTTTCAGCTGCTTCAATAGACTTTGGCCCCATAGCTGAATCTCCTCCCCCTTATCCATAATCCTGTTCTTAGCTTGGATTATCTCAGATTTTATTTGCCACTTCAGGATTTGGATGTGGTCATGTATAGCTCAAGTGGTTGTAGGATTAGATAAGTCATTGTTTTTCTTTTTCCCTTTAGTGAGTAACTGTTTTCTTTTAGTTCCTTGCTTCATTCCCTTTTTCTGTAGATGTATTTATATAAACAAAAAAAAAAAAAAGGAGAGAAAGAGAGAAATATAGTAGAGTTTTAGATCTAGGTATGTTGGGCTTCAGGCCCTTGTTCTTGCTTCTGATACTTTTAGTGTTGTGGTTAACTTTTCTTCTTCCATTGGTACCTGGTTGCTATGTTAACCTATTTTGTTACCATTGTTGGTAGTCTTTCCTTCTTGTCTTCCTTGTGTATTGTTATTGTAGTTGATACTGTTGTTGCAGTTAGCTGGTTCAAGATGTCAGGCAAACCAAATGGTTTAAAAAAATGCTCATCTTGTGGGCACAAGATTCCTAATTCAGAAGCCCATTCTGAAAGTGTGTGTATTGTCTTGGAGCAAGGTACCTTAACACTGAATGTGAAATTTTTGCTGTGTTTAATCACTGAGCACTTGTTGAGTGCAGAAACAAGCTAGTGTTGAAAGGCCTGCTTCCATCTTCTTCTTCATCTTCTGGAGCTTCCCCATCCTCCAAAAAATCATCTGAGACATCTAACTTGGGTTCTGCATGTAAGGTAAAGGATTTGAGGAAGCATTCCCTGGATTGCATCCTCCTTCTACTTCAGGGATCAGCTCCACCCGAAAAAATTGTAAAATCCTTGGATCTGACTGTTTCCTCAGATCTGACTTGATCCAAATAAAAATCCTCAGATCTGACTCAATCCAAATCAATATCTTCTCTTTGTAGGTCACCTAGATTCACTATTCTCTCAAGACTCCTTTCACCATTCTTACAGGAGACACCTTGATGGGCTTTCAGACCACCCTCAACCTCTTCATACATCAGGTCATTTAGATGCCTGACAGAAACAGATGTGGACAGGATGATGAGAAAGTTCTCAGAACCCATATTCATTTGAGAGTCATTCCATCTCTGTCTCCAATTGGACTATCATCAGTCCAGTCCCAACTTTTGACTCCTACTCTGATCCATCCCATGTTTTTGGAGTCTTCCGAACAGAAGAATTCCAAATTTGTCTGTGTCTCATCCTAAGACATGACCTTCGTCGATTCAGACACCTTCTTTGATCCGGTTACCTCTGACTCTGTTGGAGCTGGAGGGATCTCAGAGTCACAACAACTCCAGTGTTTTCAGAGCCATCTTTTCACCTCAGAGTCTAGGCACTGGACAGCTCATCTCCAATCTCTGCATCAAGGTGAGATCTTGGGGATGCTCACAGCCATCCTAGACAGGTGGGCTTCAGCTTCTACCAGGTTGGTTCTTAGCTCCCCTATAACCTCTGCCTATGAGGTAGTCAGTGAGCATTTTCCACGTCATTGGACAAGACATCCTTGTCCTCCTTGGGTCCTCCCCTCCACAACTATCTACTTTGGGTGTTGAAACATTTTCATCCTGTTCCTTTCGGAGAGCTGGCTTGGTCAAGCCTAGAGACAGTCCTCATCCAGGACTCTGGTCACAGTTCTGAGTCCTCTCTGGAGCACATCACTGGAGAGCCTGCTCAGAAGCATACATGCAAAAGGAGGCACTTAGATTACCCACAGGAATCCTTGATGGAAGACACTGACTTTGATGAACTGGAGGGGTCCCCAGATTACCCCTTGAGGATGTCTTTTTCAGTGAAATCCTTGAACCTTTGAGACAGTAGGGTGGCTGGCCTTCTGACCTCCCCCCAGGCAGAGTCAGTCTCAGTGTTTCTCAAAACTTTCAAAGCAGCTCAGCTACATACTGGGAAGTCCCCCTGGTGGATGAGATGGTGGACCTCATTTCTCGCTGGACTTGGAAGGGTCCATACGTCATGGAACCTTTCCCTAAGAGACCAGATAAGTATGTCATTGTGCCAAAGGATTGGGCCCATTGGAGCAAGGGTCCCCTTGTGGATGTTATGTTGGTAGCAGCAGTAATTAAGAAAGAACTTGCTGAACAGAGTTCTTCTGTCCACCTTCAAACGGAGAGTCCAGGGCATTGGACAGATTTGGGAAGTGTGTTTGTGTGTTAAGTGACCTTCACCCTCAGTTCTCTGAGCCACTTACTTGGCATATGTTTTGAGATTTCAGAGGGACTTGATCAAGGAGTTTTCCAATGCCCTCTCGAGGTTCATGTCTGTGAAGGATAAGGAGATGGTGTCTTCATAACTAGACACCCTTCAGTTCCTATTGAATGCCTCCATGAAGCTGATTTCTTATGCCTCAGAGGGAGCTTTGAGAATTGCAGGTTCAGGAATTGCCATAAGAAGGCTTGCCTGGATGCACCTTTGTGATTTTGCCGAGCTCTTCAAGACATTATTCATCAATGCTCCCTTTTAGTTCTAAGGTGAAGAAAACTCTGCAATTGCAAACAGGGTGGGAAAACATTATCTGTCTTTGGGATATGTTTTTCTACCCCTTAGAGGACTTTTTCATGGAACTAGAGAGGAGGTAGAAAGATGTGGTTCTGCACGTCAGAACTGTCTTTTCAGGACTCCTACAGAGACTGGTCGCCCCATGGCAGAGGGGGAACTCCAATGGCAGACATCGCCCACTTGGCAGAGGAGGCCCGCAACACCAGGGCTACAGAGGTCCATTCTTTGAGAAGCTCTTTCAGTGCTCCTGAAAGCTCGCCATACTTCTGGACTCTGGAGGTAGTCAGAGCACTTATCCTTGCACCCACAAGCTTGGCCATTATCTCCCATAGGTATATGTTTTTCTACCTCTTAGAGGACAGCAATCACCAAAGACACCTGGGTGCCGAGTATAATATGCAGAGGATATTACATACCTTTTTCCCTTCAACCTTCCAGTTGGCCGAAAATGATTCATAGTATTCCACCCAGTCATAAAAAAGTGGCAGCCATATAAATAGAAAAACTGCTAACAAAAAGAGCCATCCAAGTGGTCCCCCAGGCCATCAAGGATTCAGAACTTACTTGAGATTCTTTTTAGTTCCAAAGAAAAATGGAGACCTAAGACCAGTTTTGGATTTTAGCAATTTGAATTAATTTGTCAAATACTTGAAGTTCTGGGTGATCATGGTTCAGTCCATTCTGCCACTGTTGCACAAGGATGATTGGATGTGTTCAACAGATCTCCAGAATGTGTACTGTCACATCAAAATAGGCATTTCAGGAGATACCTATGCATCTAACTGGGAGCCAGTCACTATTAGTTTAGGGCCCTGCCTTTTGGTGTCACCATAGCCCCCCAGGTGTTCACCAAGTACATGGCAGTGGTTACAGCTCACTTGAGATTGCTAGGATTCTGGGTGTTTCCATTTCTCAACAACTGGTTCTTCCCTGCTCCTACCAAGCTTCTACTGATTCAAGCCAGGGACTACTTGCTCCAACTATGTCTTCAACTGGGCATCGCAGTAAATTATGCCAAGCCTCAGCTCCCCTCCACTCAAGTCCTGGAATTCATTGGTGCTCATCTGTATATGGTAGCACAGATCAGACGCGTACCATAAACAAAGTTTAACATTTTGCAGAGCCAAACATCATACGATCTCTCTCTCTCTGTATCTCTCTCTCTCTCTCTCTCGCTCTCTCTATTCTTTCCCCTACAACCAAATTAGTTTTACAGCATCTTAGATTTATGGCAGTTTCCAAACTTCTGGTAACTTTATTAAGGTTTCACATGAGTGTACTGCAATGGAAACTTGCATTGCAATTGTCAGTAGGATAACACCCCCTGACAGCACCAGTATGTATTGCAAGGGTTTGCTGAGAACACATAGCCTAGTGGATCCACACAGAAGATGTTTCTCAGGGCTGCCCTTTTATCCTTCCTGTACCCAAGACCACAGTGACTATGGATGCCTCCCGACTAGTGTGGGGAGACATTACTTGGGAAGGATGGTCCAAGGCACTTGGTCTCAGTTGGAGGTTAATCTTCACATCAATGTCCTGGAAATGAGAGCAGTCCTATTAGCATTGCAGGTGTTTCAAAATGTTCTCTCTTCTCTCTCTTGGGATGGTTGCTATTTAGATGGACAATGTTTCAGTGGTCTGGTACATCAACAAACAGGAATGAACCTGATCCTACCCTTTATGTTGAGAAGCACTGAGAGTGTGGCAATGGGTAATCTCTTCTGGCCAATTTCTATTGGCAGTGCATATTCTGGGAAAGTCCAATATGCTAGCAGACAAACTGAGCAAGTCCATCTTACTCCATCAAGAGTTGTCTCTCAACCAGTTAGTTGCAAAAATAATTTTTCACCAATAGGGCCTACCATGCTACAGCCTCTTCATTTCTCCCTACAATTCCAAGTGCAGCAAGTACTTCACCCTGATCCCGTCAATGAGGGAGTCACCAAGAGACTCTTTGATTTATAATTGGTCTTCTGGTATCCTCTATGCTTTTCCCCCAACTCCTCTTATTCCCAAGTTTCTTCAAAAAGCATCTCAGTGAGTGGAGGAGCAAAGTAAACCTCATTATCCGATTCTGGCCTTGACACGTGTAGTTTCCCTTCCAGTGGCCTCATATAGTACATCCTCCTTGGGTGTTGGATCTTTCTCACGACCTTCTGTCTCACCTGTCCTTGATACCTCACCCAGATATTGGACCTTAAAGTTGACCGCATGGTTTCTGCATTTCCAGTGATGGCTGGGCAGTGCAGGCTTTCTTCCACATTGTGTCATATCTTTACATCCTTCCAGAAAGATTCTGCTAGGAAGATTTATAATAGCAAATGGAAAAGATTTTCCATCTAGGCTCTCCACAGACAATTGGACATGTTTTCAGCACCTATTCCCTCTAGCCTTGATTTTCTTTCCTCCATTTTCATTAGTGGAGTTAGTTATTCTACAATTAAGGACCAACTCATTGCCATTTCTAATTTTCACATAGGCAAAAAACAGTCTTCTTTGGCATCGCTGAGATTATGTAAGGCTTTTCTTAAAGGCACTGTTTTACTTTGACTACCTAATAAGGCTGTTACTCCCCCATAAGATTTAACAGTACTTATTCAGGCTTTGACCCAGTCTCATTTTCATCTCTCTGCCAAGGTGGACTTAAAATTTATGTCTTGGAAAAACATCTTTTCTGGTTGCACTTACATCAGCTAGATGAGTATCAGAACTCCAGGCACTCTCTTCCCAGCCGCCATATCTGTTTTTTCATAAGGATAAGGTGCCTCTTCCGACTAACCCTTCTTTCCTACCTAAGGTGGCATTAGAGACATCTATCAAACAGTCAGTCAGTCTACCTGTTTTCAAAGGTTTTCCAACAAGGGACAATGCATACTGTGCTTGCTGGATGTTCACAGACAGCTTAGGTTCTATCTTCATGGAACTAAAGATTTAAGGAAATCAGACCAAATGTTTGTCTCTTTTTCCAAGGCTAAATTGGGCAAGTTGGTATCAAAAGTAACTTTAGCCAGATTGCTTACTGATTGCATTTCCTTTGTCTGTAAGAACAAAGGGTTGATATTACTACACCTCCTAAGGCTCAATCTACCAGATCTATGGCCACATTGTCTACTTTCTGGCCCAAGGCTTCCTATAGATGACATTTGTGCAGCTTCCACTTGGTCCAATGCTCATACCTTTATTGCTTATTATAAATTTGACATATTATTTAAGGATAGAGTATTGTTTGGCTTTGCTGTACAGTGGAATATCTTTCCTTGAGGACCACCCAGGGTTTTCTCTAGGTGGGGGCTCTGTCTCATTGGCAGAGGAACAGATGAAAAATTATGTCAGATGCAAAAGTTATGGATTAAACATAATGATGCATCTGTGCTGTCATTGTTTTGTCCTTCCTCAACCTCCTATTCTCCATCCCCCTTAATTTGGGCTTGTAGTCTGTCCTGAGGGGTGATTCCTGCCTGCCCTGCTGAATGAGCTCCAGTCTTCCTCTTCCTTCTTTCTGTTCTAACTGGAATGTGGTTTAATTTGGACTGTGTTTTTTACTGGATACCTTGTTTTAGTGCAAGATGGTAGGCTGACTAGAGGGCAAACTTAATCTGTGGTAACCCATGCTAAGGAAAGGATTATGGATAAAGGGAGGAGCCCAAGCTATGGAGCCAAAGTCGATTGAAGTGGCTGAAGCCAGGTCTGAGGTTGGATCTCAGACCAGTAGGTTGAGGAAGGATGAAAAGAGACAACACTGATGTATTGTTATGGTGAGTACATAACTTTTGATCTGATATTGTCTATTTTTATCTGATTCAACATGTGGAATGTTGGATCTGGTTGGATCTGACCTTGGCACCTTATACCAGAGTACTAAATCCAAGAGCTCTGACTCCTCCCCTACTCACAATTCCCCTCTCCTGTTTGAATTACTGCAGCTTCTGTTTGCCACCTGTCAAACTGGACCTGTATACCAAGAGTTTCGCCTTTTTTCATGATAAGTGAAGATTACTACTAAATTCATTGTTTCCTCCACCCTTTATTATAGTGGTTAGTTTGAAGTAGTTACTATTAGAATTTTAGATAGGTTGGTTAGTATAGTACTTCTTTAAAATACATGTTGTTGTGTGTATTCCAGATGGAACCTTCTAATGTTTTTCTTAGTATTTTTGTAGGTTAATAGCTAAATATATAGTATGCTAGTAACTGTTATAGCTCTATAGGAAAGCAGATGTGTTATTATTGTCCATAAATACATAGATATACATTTTCTCTTATATTTTTTTAGATAGTAGCTAGTACTGTAAGTTTGTTAGTGTTTCTAAGTATTAACATTTTTTTGATGACTGATAAGTTTACCAGATTCAAAATGTGTTCATTCTCTGGACATGAGATACTGCTCCAAGACCCCCCCTCCCATTCTCTTTGTGTGTACTACCTAGGTCCTTCCCACATGCAGGACAGTGGTAGTATTTGTGCTTCTTTCAACACAAGGGCTCTCCAGGGAAGGAAAGAAAAACTTATTTTCAAAGTACTTCTTCCCACTCAGACAGGGTCCAGAATGTCCACTGACCCAAAGATACCCTCAACCTGTGCTTTGGCTGACAAAAAGAAAGAAGAGGAGAAGGAATGGTTTAAGGAAAAAGAGAAAGACACTGAAAGAGACAATTTGAAAGAAACATAAAGAGGAACAGACTGAAAAAAGGCAAGAAGAAAATGTGGACAAGGCTAAGAAAAGATCTCTGGATCCCAGTGCTATCCTGGGTCTGGCACCTAAGTTATCAAGGCAGTTGGAGCAAACTGCAATTAGGATCCAAACTCCCTCCTGGAAACCTGCCTTTTTTCTGGGGCCAATCAGTGTCAGGCTTCATTCTCCAATACTTCGGAAGCTACCATCAAGAGATCTGTCAGTAGCTTCATCTTCAAGGTCCGGTCAAGCCACCAGAAGCCTAACTGAAATGGATGTTAACTGCATGATGAAGACATTTCTGAGGACACAGATTCAGCTGGGAGTCCTCCTGATGCCAGCCCTGAAGAGAGGGCTGGGATCAGGCCCATCAACACCATCCATGCTTGTTCTGACACCACCTGTCTTCCTGCAGTCAATGCATATGGGTCTAAATCCCTTCGCTTGTACAAGAGTCAGACCCGACAGCCTTGGAGACTTCAGCTTTGACCTTTTCCCTCACTATCTCAACACCACTGTTTTTGGAGCCTTCCCTGCCTCTTAGTGCTTTGGCTGTAGATAGCCCAACTCAGAGGCCCTCCTTGGAGCCGTCCACTTTTGGTGACAAGAAGGCTACTTCCTCTGCTGTTATGGATGGCTCTTCCTTGGCTCCATTAGCTGAGTTAGCTTTCAAGGCTGTGGAGAGGGCTTTGGCTGGACCAAGAAGACTTGCACATGCACAGAGTTCAGATCCAACCCAGCTTCTGCTGGGGCCTATATCTTTTTCCTCTTTTTTTTGGGTCGATAGTTGCAGGCAGACCCAGTCAGCTTCAGGAATGCTTGATGTTCAAGCTAGCACCACATCTGACTCTGAGGTGTCTCCTTCAGAGATCCAGAGACACATTCCCTGGAAAAGGGCTTCCAAGTGGAAGCACATAGACTTCTTTCCTGAGTCTCTCACTAAGAACACATCTTAGATGATGGAGATGGTTCCCCAAGATCCCTCTCCCCAGTGTCTCATTTGGAGATATTCTGGAATTGATGAAACAGGAGGAAATGGTCCACAGAAGCTGCTTCTTCTGATGAGTTGGTGATTCTTGAAGCTTTTTGGTCTGGCCCTTTGATGTACTGGTTGGTCCCACCTACTGACACTTTAATAGATCTCTTCACTCAGAAGGCTTGGGAAGAAAGTGATATGGCAAAACCTATCTGAAAAAAAGCCTGACAAGAGGTTTTTTGCCCCTAAAGATAGGAAATATTGGTCCTGGGTCCCCCAATAAATGCTATGGTGGTTGCAGCAGCCATGAAAAAGGAACTGTCAGAAGAAAATTCCTCTGTCCACCCCCTCAACAGGGAGTCAAGGTCATTGGACAGACTGGGGAAATGAGCATATGCTTGAGCTACATTTGCACTCTGAGTTCTGAACTTTCTGACACACCTGGCATGTTTCCAAAGACACTTGAATAAGGAACTTTCCAAGTTTCTTTTAGGTAGCTTACCTGTGGATGTCCAGAAAACGGTGGACACCCAGATGTCTCCCCTACAATCCTCCTCTAATATAGCCATGAGACTGTTATCTAATGCAGCTGGTGGTGCATCAAGGACAGCTGGCACAGGTATGTCAAACCTGGATGCCGGCTATGTGATTTCACAGAGAGTTTACGATGTCCTTCATAAATATCCCCTATGATGGTTCCACCTTGTTTGGACCAAAAGTTAAAGAAACACTTACCAGGAGTGCACAGGGCAGTAAAACCTTGTCTGCCATAGGAATTAATTTTTTTAACTCCTCAAAGATCCCTTTCCAGGAATCAGAGGAGGTAGGAAAATATGGTTCAAAAAGTCCCAAGGTTTTCCCCAGGACACTCCTGAAGATAGGCCTCCCCAAGGCAGAGGAGGAAGAGGCAAGCTAAGTGGATGTCACCCAAGACACAGAGGCAGACCACAAAATCAAGGTTTCTATGGGCCTTTCACTGAGAAACCTTGTCAGTATCCATGAATATATGTCTAACTGCTGCATTCTGGATATTTTTCCTTACACCCTTTAGCTTGACAAACCATAATTTCTGATTCATGGGTCTTAAGGATTATCATGAGAGGCTATACACTACCATTTTTAGATTCCCCAAAGACAAGTCTAAAGATTCCTGATACTCCACCCAGTCAGTTGGAATCTGCAGCAATAAAGGTTTCAAAGTTGCTAAACAAAAGAGTCATCCAGCTGATCACCCCAGGCCAACTCAGATCTGGAGTCTATTCCAGGTTCTTTTTAGTTCCAAAAAAGACCAGGAACCTTAGACCAATATTGGATGTCAGCAATCTAGATCAATATGTCAAGCAGACAAAATTCCAAATGGTTAGGGCATTCCATTCTAGCTCTATTGAGGAATATGATTGGATGTGCTCTACTGATCTCCAGGATGCCTACTATCATATCAAGATCCAGAGGCAATCAAGGAGGTTTCTCTGTTTCTGTCTAGGAGCCACTCACTATCAATTCAGGGCACTGCCATTCAGTCTCACCACAGCCCCTAGGTGATCATCAAAATCATGGCAGTTGTAACAGTTTATCTCCAGCTGCAAGGGATGTTACATCATCAGTCAAAGATCTACTATTACAGCACCAGTCAATCCTTCTATCTCTGGCAACTTACTTGGGAATATCAGTCAACTACAACAAAAACAAACTTCCTCCTTCTTAGAGCATAGAATTTATAGGTTGTCAAACAAGCACTGTCTGACAAATTGCGAAACTTCCCCTTGCAAGAATCAACTTGTTAAGGTCAGGGGCCCTTCAAGTGTTGCAGTACCCTCAGCCTCAAGCAAGACTCATTCTACAACTCTTATGATTGCTGGCCTCTTCCATTACTCTGGTTCCTTTGGCCAGATATCATATGAGAGTCATGCAGTGGATGCTAGCTGTACAATGGTCACAGAAATTTTACCTGGTTCACAACAGAATTTGTCTTACGCAGGTATGTAGGGATCATATACAGTGGTGGATTATGTCCTAGTCAGTTTTTCAGGGCATATCCTTTTGTTCTCCTATTCCCAAAACCAGAGTTACCATAGATGCATCTCTTCTAGGGTGGGGGTGGGGGGGGGAATATGGGAATATGAAGCAAAGGCAGTTCAAGGGATGTGGTCATCAGCACAGGCAAGACTTTACACCAACCTCTTGGAGTTAAGAATGCTCTTCCTAATGTTGCAGGCATTTCAAGACAATCTTCCCAAGGATGTGATTGTCATCTACTTGGATAACATGTCACTGGGCTGGTATATCAATAAAAATGGTTGAACATGTTTGTACATTCTTTGCTGGGAAGCCATGGAAGTTTGGCAGTGGGCAATGTCTTCACACTGCTTTCTAGTAGCAACACACATTCCTGGGCTGTCCAGTAAACTAGCAGACATGTTGAGGTAGAACTATACTATTGCTTCATAAGATGTAGGTCAAACAAACAGTGGCAATAGAGATTTTTCAGCTGCTGGGGCCAACTGTGCTGCAACCTCTTTGCTTTGTACCTCAACAACAAATGCAGCAGTTACTTCACCCTCATCCCTCCCCAGGAACAGTCACTGAGAGATGCTGTAGTCCATTTTTGCCCCAGCTCTCCTTTCCACCAATTCCACTTATCACCAAGTTCATTCAGAAAGCTATGAAGTGCAAGACCAATGTAATCCTCATTGCCCCATTTTTGGTCTTAGCAGGTATGGTTCCCCATTCTTTGGCCTCATCTTGTACACCCACCATGGGTTCTAGATCCCACCCCAGATCTTCGCAGTCACCCATAGGTTCATAGGTTCATAGGCTGATACTAGGCTATTGGCCCTAGGGCCTATACAAGCATAACCATAACAATTCCCTGGCTATTTCTTCCCACAATATTTACTTCCCTGGAGCCCTGTCTAGCAGGGCAACTGATGTGATCCCCGGGGTGAATTTCCTATCTCCCATCCAATCGTCAAGGTTCCTTTTGAAGAGGGCCAAAGGGGCACTCTACTTGACATGTATCATGTGACATCCATCCAGGATGCCTCTACTGGATCTCCTGTCTCAAAAATGAACTCATGGTTTCTCCAGTTTTAACAATAGCCAGAGATGCCATGCTTTCTGTCCTGGTAATCCACATAATTTTTCCTCTCAGAAGGAATCAAACAAAAAGATTTACAAAAGCAAATGGAAATTTTTTTTCTGTAAGAACATCTTTAAAGGGGTTAGACCTTCTTTCAACCCATTTACCAGTGATTCTGGAGTTTCTTTTTGAACTTTTTATGGGATGTTCTACCTGCTCTTTAATTAAAGTTCAGATGGCCCCCATTTTAAACTTTCACATAAGACATAAAGATTCCTCTATGAAGGCCTTTCTTAGAGCAGCATTTTTATTGAGACCTTCAGTGTGTGATTTGGTTTCTTCTTGGGATGTTACAATTTTACTTCAGTCCTTGACCCAAAGGCCCTTTGAACCTGCAGCTTCATCAGATCTAAAGTTAATTTCTTGGAAAACTATCTTTTTGGTTGCCATTACATCAGCAAAATGTGCGTCGGAATTACAAGCACTTTCTTGCAAATCTCCATTCCTTATTTTTCATAAGACCAGGGCTTCGCTGAGGACAAACCCCTCCTTCCTTCATTCCTAAGGTGGCATCAGAATCTAACCTGAACCAACAAATTGATTTGCCAGTATTCTTTCTAAACTTTGCTAACAAAGGAGAATATACCCTACATACTGTAGATGTCCATGGACAACTCAGATTCTATCTACACCATACTAAGGACTTCAGAAATTCAGACAAGTTGTTTATATCCTTTTCCAAGACAAAGCTTGTACAACATGTGTCAAAAGTTACATAAGTTCATAGAATAGTACAAGACTAACTGCCCTTGTGGGTCATTTTAAGCCTAACCAATTACTCCATGTGAGAATCAAACCCTGCACCTTGTGTCTGTAAGGGAAACACCTTAAACATTATGCCAACCTCCCACTCTTTACACTTTCACAATGGCTAGCAGATTGAATTTCCTTCATTTATAAGTTAAAATGACTATCCCTACATTCTAAAACTAAGGCTAACTCTACTAGGGCAACTTCTACTGCATTAGCAAGAAGAGTACCTGTCAGTGATATATGTGCTGCAGCGACTTGGTCTATAGCTCATACATATGTATCTCATTATAAGCTGGATGTGCAGGCTAGGACTTGCATATCCTTTGGTTCTGCCATACTCAAGAATGTCCTTCCTTGAGTCTACTCAGGAACCTTTTGGGTAGCTTGGGAATCTGTCTCACATGTTGAATCAGATAAAAATAGACAATATCAGATTTGAAAGATGTGTACTTAGCATAATGATAGATCCATGTTGTCTTATTTTCATCTGGTTCAATTCTCCTCACTCCTTCCCCTTTCCAAACTGTCATTTTCCTCTTCTGGGGATCGATCAGACCTTGTTTGGACCCTGTCTGTCTTTTGTTCCACTTCCTTCTATAGTTGGATATCCTTTCAAAATTACCTGCTTTCTCCATTCCTTCTTACATTATTTAAGACCATTTGTAATCAGACATCAAAATCAATCTGAGTTAATTCAGACAGGAGAGGAAAATTGTGGGTAGGGGAGGAGTCAGAGCTCTTGGATCCAATACTCTGGTGTAAGGCAACAAGGTCAGATCTGAGTGGATCTGACATCCCACGTGTTGAACCAGATGAAAATAAGGCAACACAGATCTGTTATTACGGTAAGTACATAACTTTCATTTTTTTTTCTGTCATCTTAAAAGAGGTGTAGACTAACTGAAAACATTTTTTTTCTGAGGAGAAATTGTGTTTATTTTTCTTTTGTGGGGTTGGCATAGTGTATTAAGATGCTTTTTACTTATTTTTTTCTTTCAAAAAAGTAACTTTTGTGGAGTGGTAATATTTACCAGCAATTGCTGATTATCTTCCCCAGCAAACAGGCACTATTTTTGGCTTGCCCATGGAACAGACTACCGGTTCCATGGTCGTCCTTCTTCCAGCCACAAAAAGAAAAAGTTAAGCAAACAGCAAGCTAGCAATTTGCCTCAGCTACAGGTAGGTGACTCTGCTGTGGCCATTTGCTGTACCTCTGACTGCTCATCCTTTACCCCAGATCCCTGTGATGTAGCAGCTACAGCCACTATGGATTGGGGGTTAGCCACATCCTCTGTGGCTGTTGGGGGTCACCTCAGTGGGCAAGGTGAGACAGTCCTGTTGGTCCTGGGAGAGGGAACAGGGAAGGCTTCCCTGTTGTCAGAATGCTTTGTCCATCCATGGGGAAGCAGCTGCTGCCATTAGTAACATGGTTTGCCCCATTTTTCCTGTCAAAAAGAAACAGAAAAACAGTCATAAATCTACTCCTCTTCAAATTTCTTTGGATGGGAGTAGTTTACTAAGTCTGGCTCAGCATTTAATTCAGGCTGTTGCTCCTTCTTGTAAAGTAGTTTCTTGTAAAAGAAGGAGGGTTTTCCTAAAGACATTGAAGATTCTGAATCCAGATGGGGCAGAGCCTAGATGGCCAAATGAGAGCAGTGAATTTTGAGAGCCCCATAAACTAGTGTAACAATATAGGAAAATTGTATTATTTTCATGTTTAAAACATCAGAAATCTATGGTAAACTACGAAACCACATAAATATCAATTTTGGTGGAGATATACAAACATTTTCCTTTAAAGTAACTTGGAAATATATTGAGTCACTGAATATAAACAACTCAAGGAATTCTCCTCCAGATGCTGCTTTGAAAAAAGAACTGCAATTGATGACATCTACCTTACAGGAGCTATCTTTGAAGATGGATGGCTTTAAAAATGACTTAGAAAATCTCAAATTAAATTCTCAAAAATAGACTGATACTCTTAATGAACTATTACAGCAACACCATACAGAAATATCAAATATAGAGACTTCTGTAAATGACATTGAAGGGAGACTCAAAGAGGAAGAATTCCAAAAAAGAATTTCTGCTTAAACAGAATATATGGCTGCTTAACAAAAAAGATGACTTAGAAAACAGGGAAAGGAGAAACAACATAAGGATCTTTGGTCTTCCTAAAAACACCGAAGGAGAAGATATTATTTCATTCTTAACAATCTGGATTCTTGAATTTTTAGACTTGAAAGAGGGACTTTCATTTCGAATTGAAAGGGCACATAGAGCATTGAGGAAACCTACTTCTAACTAAACAAATACTCCACCTAGATCTATAGTTATAAAATTTCTTTCATTTCTGGACAAAGAACTAATATTAAAATCTGCTTGGAGAAAATCCCCCTTAAAATACAATCAAAGCCTGATAAGGTTTGACAATGATTATTCTTCTAGAATACTAGAACGAAGGAAAAAAGTCTGGCCAATAATAAAACTGTTGAAACAAAGCAACATTAAAGGACAGCTGGCCGTTCCAGCCAAGATAAAAAATACTTTTTTGCCAATGAGATGAGAACCTTTAATGACTTAGAAGAAGCTACTAGAAGAAGCTATTATATTAATCAAAAACAACAACATAGTCCCCCGGATTCTGCAAGCCCTGCGCGGCATGCAGGATTAGTGCAGGAGCTCCAGCAGGCAACATGTCTGCCATGCGATTCTGGAATAACTTGTAGGGATGTGCACGAGTGCTCCTGCACTAGTCCTGCACGGACTCAGCCCCTGTATGTAAATTACCCCATTTGCAGGAGAAATCCATGCAAATGAGTTGAATTTGCAATCCAGGAAGCTGGAAACCGGCCGTGCAGGACTAGTGTTATCTGCAGAAATCTACTCTGCCAGTAACGGAGTACATTTCTGCATATTACAAAATGGAGCCATGACAGCTCCAAATAAAGGGTGGATATCATGTATAAAGCATGCCAATGGCCAGATATAAGGCTATTGGCATGGAAAACACCTGCAAATTAAAAAAAAATCAACTTTTATTTTTTTTAGCTGATGTCGGCTGTTTAAGCATAGAGCAGTGGTGCGCAAATGGGATCGGGGGGAAATTAAGAAAAAATACCTTAAGTAAGCATTCTAACCAAAATCACTGTTCTGCCATTATACTTAATGGCAGGCAGAAGACAACATGGCCAGTGAATAGTGGTTGCTAAGGGGAGAGGCTCAGTGTGGGACATGTAACTATGCATTAGCAGGCAATCCTATGCAAATGAGGGGAATGATAGTGAATCCCAGATTTCCCCTGAATGTTAGGCAGCTCCCAACAGTGTAAGAGCAGGAATAGCTTGATGCAAGCCTAGGAGTTAGCTGACATCATAGTGGTATGGGTCAGGCATACTGTAAGCAGATTGGAGCCCTGTGACTTGGGTTAGCTTCTAGCTTAGCACAGCTAAGCAAGGAGGTGTGCCTGCAGCTGCCTAGCACTCTTTACATTGCCTAAGTGGGTGTGTGCACCGTGCACTGGGTTTTAAAGGGGGAAAAAAAAGTAAACCAGGAAAAAGCAGCTCTGTGCACATTTGAGCACTGTGTTTGCACGATGCGCCCCCTGGCTTAAACATGAAGGCAATGGGAAGGGAAAACAGCAGTAGGAAGGTAATCAAGGAGAACTAGCATAGCTGGCAGGTGAAATGTATAATAATCAGCCAATTACACAGGCAGCAGACCAGCCCATCCCAGAACACTACTATAAACCATGCAAACACCTTTCCCTCTGGTTTTTCCCATATTCTACACCACCGGTGTATATAAGCGGGGAAGGTTTAACAAACAAAATAACAAAATGATAGGGACATACATATAGAAGAGGCTGAGGGTGGTGAGGATGTGAATGCTGTTGACCAACCCACAGTAAGGAGATGGAGAAGAGTGTACATACCCAGGGTAACCTACCAGGGGCTACATGAGCTGGAGATAGTGGAGTGTTATAGAGTGGACAGGGACCTCTTACAGCAAATTGTCTAGCTGTGCTGGCCACGCCTGACACATAGAACTAACAGAGGGAAACCCATCCCAGTGGATACCAAGGTATGTATAGGCCTAAGTATACTAGCTACAGGTACCTTCCAAAGGCCAGCTGGGGATATGATGGGGATATCACAGGCATCAGGATCCAGGGTACTCCACCAGTTCCTGGATGTCATGTCAGCACATGCCAGTGAGCACGTATATTTCCCCAACACCTGTGAGGCGTTGGCCAGCAATATGCAACTGATCCACCAAATAGCAGAATACCCTGAGGTAGTGGGTGCTATAGACTGCACGCACATACGCATCATAGCACCACCCGGTGAGCTGGGTAGGGTTTACATCAACTGCAAGGGCTTCCCCTCCATCAACTGCCAGGTCGTGTGCAATGCCCAGGGCATAATAATGAATGTGTGTGCTGGCTGCCCTGGAAGCTATCACGATTCCCACATCTGGCATCTGACACAGCTGTACCAGAGATTTGCCAGTGGGGACATCTCTTACGGTTATCTAGTGGGGGATGCTGGTTATGCACTGGATCCGTGGCTGATGACACCCAGCAGAAATGCACACATACCCGAACAAGAACACCATAATGATGCACATGCACAGACTAGAATTATAATAGAGCGTGTGTTTGGGATGCTCAAGTCACAGTTCTGGTGCCTGGACACATTCGGTGGAGCCTTGCAGCACTCACCAGCTACATTTACCCAAATTGTCATTGTATGTGCCATGCTACACAATATGATCCTGTGGAAACAGCTGCAGCAGGAACAGCACAGGGCAAGGCCACACAGCCCCCCACCATTGCCAAGGCCTGAACAGGCACAGAGTGACTTGGAGGAGGAGGAACAACCTGAGCCTGGCCGAGTAGGCAGAAGGAGGTGTGCCCAGTATGCCCTGGCCTTGGCTAAGAGGCAACACATAGCACATACACTGACACAGGACAGACCCAGGGAATGACACCTCTCTCTGACTCGCACATATAGTAAAAGGGATGCCAAACATGACACTACCTGTGCTCAACCATGTATAGGGCGTGTAATATGTGCATTCGACATAGGCAGCTCTCCAGCACCATCTTCAATACTGGCACACCCACAAGGTAAGTCACTCTTCTTACCAGTTGCCGAATGGAGTAGTATGTGTTGTTACTTGTATCCATGGTATGGATGTGAGCATGCAAGGGAATCGGGTGGCTGAATGGTATGCTAGCAGATAGTAGACACCTATAGTGGCACCATGAGATCTGTAACAAATACTGGTGTCATCATAGTAGCCAGTACTACACAGGGCGACAAAACGCACTGCAGGTAATGTGCTGGGCCACATGTGTGTCCATATGACTCACACATGCCAGTCAGGGAGGTTCACATACCCAACAACAGTCTCAGCCAGAACAGGTGTAGACAAACACAAACAAAGGCTGTGCTATGACCTCTGAATGATGCCTATGGGTAACCTCCCCCCAGGCCTACACAGACAGACTACAGTAGGTCAGGCAGTGGGATGTTAGTTTTGAAGGGTAGGAAGTCAGAAACTAATATGTAGGTCAATCAAAGCTAAGACCTGTAGTACACTGATATGCCTCAATTCAGCTTGATAGGTTAGAATACAGAAAGAAATGGAATACCTGATATAACAGTACAGTCATAGCAAATGTGTACAAGTGTCAGGTTTGCCCCCCCATCCTATGTAGACACGTAGACACAGTCAGGTGTGCCCCCCTAATCCTGTGTAGAAATGTAGAAACAGTCAGGTGTGCCCCCCAATCCTGTGAAGAAATGTAGGAATAGTCAGGTGTGCCCCCTCCCCCACTCCTGCATAGAAATGTAGTAACAGTCAGGCGTGGTCCCTCCCCCAATCCCATGTAGGAATGTAGAAACAGTCAGGTGTGCTCCCCCCAATCCTACATAGAAATGTAGTAACAGTCAGGTGAGCCCCCCAAACCTATTTAGAAATGTAGTAACGGTCTGGTGTGCTCCCTCCCAATCTGATGTACACACATCATAACAGTCAGGTGTGCCCCCCCCACAACCCTATGTAGAAATGCAACATGTATGTGTAGGTATAATACCAGTGGAGCACAGATGCACAGAGGTGGCCAAGGTAGCAGGATAAGTTGTAGCATTTACAAAATATGCAAGTATGTGTGTGTTAGGTTGGTATGTGTATCACATTGTGCGAGAGTGGTCAGTATGTATGCATGTTGAGGTAAGACCTGGTGGCCATTGCCCAATACTGCTGATGATAGGGACAAGTCCTCACATCTACAGTGCCAAAGACAATTCCCACCAGTATAACACATGCTAGCAGTAAGCCATTGTAAATGCATGGTGGTAATATGTGTCACCATCTGAAAGACTGAATGGCATGGCTGTTGGCCCAGATATACAAGCAGTACACAAGGAAAAGTACCTGAGACATACAGTATATATTGTGTCACTGTGAAATGGCGACACCCTTGGAATTGTACATACAGGCATGCATCACATTATGTGGTCCTGTAGTAGGGGATACTGGAGTTGTCTGTCTGAACACTTGCAGATCACAAAGGAGGTAGGACTGATGAATTGGAAAACAGCTGATGTACCTGCACATGCCAGCATAACTGGAATGCCTCATGCATATCTGTGTGTCAGATGCATGTAGTGTCCATAGCACACATGCACCCAGCTCATGCAAACACCACCCACAGGTACCTCTCTGGTCGTATCCCTGCTGTGGGGAATGGGTACAACATGACCCCACCTGTATATGGCAATAACGAAAAAATGCAGCATGCAGTACAGGTGTCCCATGCAGTCCCTAGCCATAGGTTGCACCCTGCCAGCATCCACACCACCTGATCAAGAATGATAGAAAGTATTGGCGTGAACACCTAGCACACCTACCCTGTCACCCCAAGGGAATATACTGTATGGTGGTCTGAGACTGTAGGACTGACAGAATGCAATAGCCTGCCATATCTGGCCCACATCAACACCTAATGGCCCACAGGCCTCTGCCAAGGGCCTGTGTCTCAAATGTACTGCCAATGCATGTTATGTCATGGACACCCAAATAACAATATAACACACTCCACATAAGCCGTATGCAAAGCCATGCGGACAAACCACAGTAACATGCCCACCATGTCCCACTGCATGAACTCTGGACCAACACCAACACACAGCTGTGATGGGGTGATAACCTTAGGGAAACTATCAGAGAATGTATGCATAATGGATGGAAGAGGATAGAATAACAGATGGGGGGGTTGGGAGCATGGGCAACATGGAATGTGCAAGGTCCGACACAGAGCTGTGTGCACACACTATCCCTGGCTGCAAACACATAAATGGGTGGCTACATACCTGCCCATACACCACAATAGGGGTAATGTCCTAACTCATGGCCCCTGCCTCAGGGTAACCTGTGCGAATCTGTACAGCTGTGAGGTATTGCCACAGCAAGATAAGCCCATATTGTCATGTCACTGCATGTACAAGTATGGGATCCTCTGCCAGCACTGTACCAAGGTGCTGAACCAGATACACAGACCCAGCAGCAAGTGTCTGCAGCTCCTCCTCCAGAATGGCATAACTTACCATGAATATGTAGGTGTCTGCCCACAATATCGGGCACAGCTGCAGTCACCCTTGTCCCCCAAGACATCACTGTGAGCAGGAAAGTCCACCTGACAGCACATGAGGACAGACAACATCACAGGGTATAACAGTACACATGTCTGAATATCTCTGCTAACAGCAGTACCATGTAGCTGAAGCAGCACAGACACAATCACCTACAGTACACACTAGCCCCTGCACAGTTTGTCCCCATATTGCCAAATGATCGATGGATACAGTGCAGAAGCAGTTTGCTACCTGTAGGTGTATGACACAAAGGTCTGCACTGGAGTACAAACTACCTGGAATCGATCCACACATTCAATACAGAAGGACATACTGGGCATGCTCACACACTAAGAGAAATGAAAGCAATGTCAGACAAAAACATACCGAAAGGTCATACTGGGCATGTTCACACATTTAAACAAATGAAGCCCATGTCTGCAAACAACAGTGGACCTTACATATCTGGCAATTGCAGATGTTAGTGCAGACACTCCTCAGTATGCACCAGTCATGCTTTGCATATACAGTGGATAGGAATACAGACATATACCCAAGGACAGCACACTATAATAAGCCAAAAGTAGACATACATAGATGTGTGGAAGAGACTGACTGTGACAAGGAGCCATCCATTATGAGGCCTGTCCCACCCTGCACACAGCCAAATGGCTACAACCACATGAGGTGTAAATGTCATTCACTGTAGACATTAGCCACCAGTATCCATCAGCATTACAGACTATGTGGTGCAAATGCTAGCTGTGCAACATGACTTTACAAGGAAGTAGTCATCTAGCAGCTGTATACACGTACCTGTGGAATATAACCCTGCATGTGCCTGCATGTGGTGTGTCAGCCGCTAGATGAATGGGTTATGGCCCATATACACACATTGCCCTCCCCCAAGCCTGCTGAGGTCATCCACTTTGAAATACACCTTTGGGAAATGTGTAGCCCAGTAATCTCTGTGGCATGTCCTATAACCGTGTACTGCTGTAGTGTGATAGACTAGTCATATATGTGCATATGTATCTCTATCTGTATATGTGTAGACATATATTGCTCTGTATATGTATATATCTGAGTGTTTATATGTATATATATATATATGTACATATACATATCCATCTATGTATGTCGATATGTATATGTATATGTATATATATATATATATCTATATCTATATAGATATATGTATAATTATGTATATATATATGTTCACCATATGTCCTGAACATGGAGTGGAGCCCTACCTCAGTCCCAATAGTCCCAACCTCTTAGTGCAAGGGGATGTCAGCTATGTATTGCAGGTATATTTGTAGACTATTGTTACTGTGATAGGGATTGTCTTCACAGACATGGTGTGTGTGGGAGGTCACATATGCTTTTAACATGTGCGCCATTGGCTACTGACAGACATCCTAAGGACATTGTAGTACAGTACCATTGCTAGCACAGTAATGCTCCTGTGGACTACAGCAGAGATATGGCCAATATATGTGGACAGTCTGACACACTCTGGTCAGTCCACATATATTGGCCATATCTCTGCTGTAGTCCACAAGTAGGAGCTCTAATCTCAGACATGGCAAATGTGTGTGTGTGTGTGTGTATGTGTGTGTGTGTGTGTGTGTGTCTCTGTCTGTGTAGAAAGCAATGTTTTTAAGGCAGTCACACTCACTACAATTCAAATGCCCTATTTTGGCAAGGCTGCTGATGTCATTCACTGTGAAATACACCCTTCAGCAAGTTGTAGCCCAGTAATCTCCGTGGCATATCCTATAACTGTGTACTGCTGTAGTGTGGTAAATTAGGTAGGAGTTCTAATCTCAGACATGGCAACTGTGTGTGTGTGTGTGTGTGTGTGTGTGTGTGTGTGTGTGTGTGTGTCTCTGTTGGTGTAGAAAGCAATGTTTTTAAGGCTAGTCACACTCACTACAATTCAAATGCCCTATTTTGGCAAGGCTGCTGATGTCATTCACTGTGAAATACACCCTTCAGAAAGCTGTAGTCCAGTAATCTCCATGGCGTGTCCCATAACTGTGTACTGCTGTAGTGTGATAAACTACTTAGGTAGGAGATCTAATCCCAGACATGGGAACTGTGCATGTGTGTGTGTGTGTCCCTGTCTGTGTAGAGAGCAATGCTTTATAGGCCAGTCACACTCACTACAATTCAAATTCCCTACTTTGGCAAGGCTGCTGATGTCATTCACTGTGAAATACACATTTCAGAAAACTGTAGCCCAGTAATCACTGTGGCTTGTCCCATGACTGCATACTTCTGTAGTGTGATAAACTAATCAGGTAGGAGTTCTAATCCCAGACATGGCAACTGTGTGTGTGTGTGTGTGTGTGTGTGTGTGTGTGTGTGTGTGTATTTGTATGTGTGTGTGTGTGTGTGTGTGTGTGTGTGTGTGTGTGTGTGTGTGTGTCCCTGTCTGTGTAGAGAGCAATGCTTTTTAGGCTAGTCACACTCACTACAATTCAAATAACGTACTTTGGCAAGGCTGCTGATGTCATTCACTGTGAACTACACCTTTCAGAAAGCTGTAGCCCAGTAATCTCTGTGGTGCATCACATAACCGTGTACTGCTGTAGTGTGATAAACTAGTTAGGTAGGAGTTCTAGTCCCAGACATGGCAAGTGTGTGTGTGTGTGTGTGTGTGTGTGTGTGTGTGTGTGTGTGTGTGTGTGTGTGTGTGTGTCTCTGTCTGTGTAGAGAGCAATACTTTTTAGGCTAGTCACACTCACTACAATTCAAATGCCCTACTTTGGCAAGGCTGCTGGTGTCATTCACTGTGAAATACACCTTTCGGAAAGCTGTAGCCCAGTAATCTCTGTGGTGCATCACATAACTGTGTACTGCTGTAGTGTGATAAACTACTTAGGTAGGAGGTCTAATCCCAGACATGGGAACTGTGCATGTGTGTGTGTGTCCCTGTCTGTGTAGAGAGCAATACTTTTTAGGTTAGTCACACTCACTACAATTCAAATGCCCTACTTTGGCAAGGCTGCTGGTGTCATTCACTGTGAAATACACCTTTTGGAAAGCTGTAGCCCAGTAGTCTCCATGGCATGTCCCATAACTGCGTACTGCTGTAGTGTGATAAACTAGTTAGGTAAAAGTTCTAATCACAGACATGGCAACTGTGTGTGTGTGTGTGTGTCTCTGTTTGTGTAGAGAGCAATGTTTTTTAGGCTAGTCACACTCGCTACAATTCAAATGCCCTACTTTGGCAATCCTGCTGATGTCATTCACTGTGAACCTCACCTTTGGGGAAGGAATACTCCATTAATCTCTGTGGCGCATCCTATTACAGCATAATGCTGTAGTGTGATATAGAACTCTGGTAGGGGTTCTATTCCCACACATGGCAGGTGTGGATCTTTGTGTGTGTGTTTCTATGTCTGTGTAGGGAGCAATGCTTTTTAGGTTAGTCACACACTACAATTCAAATGCCCTACTTTGGCAATCCTGCTGATGTCATTCACTGTGAAATACACCTTTGGGGAAGGAATACTCCAGTAAACATCGTGGCGCATCCTATTACAGTGTAATGCTGTCATGTGATATAGCACACATGGCAGGTGTGTGTTTGTGTGTTTCTATGTCTGTGTAGGGAGCATTGCTTTTTAGGCTAGTCAAACACACTACAATTCAAATGCCCTACTTTGGCAATCCTGCTGCTGTCATTTACTGTGAAATACACCTTTTGGGGAAGGAGTACTCCAGTAATCTCCGTGGCGCATCATATTACAGTGTAATGCTGTAGTGTGATATAGAACTCTGGTAGGGGTTCCATCCCCAAACATGGCAGGTGTGGATGTGTGTGTGTCTATGTCTGTGTAGAGAGCAATACTTTTTAGGCTAGTCATACACACTACAATTCAAATGCCCTACTTTGGCAATCCTGCTGATGTCATTCACTGTGAAATACAACTTTGGGGAAGGAGTACTCTAGTAATTTCCATGGCGCGTCCTATAACTGTGTAGTGCTGTAGTTTAATAAACTAGTTAGGTAGGAGTTCTAATCCCAGACATAGCAGGTGTGTGTGTGTGTGTGTGTGTGTGTGTGTGTGTGTGCGTGTGTGTGTGTGCGTGTGTGTGATTTGTATCCTGTGTGGAGGTGGCTGTGAGTGTGTAAACTGGACTCATTGTGGAGCAGGTTTTGCAAATCTCTTATATGGAGGCCCTAGTATATGTCACAATGTCCACCGCACAGGGATAACAGATGTGAAACAGCTGAGATGCTGGGGTGCTAATCCATATTCCTACATGCGACAGCAAGGCCATGCGAACAAAGTTAGAAACCCTTGTATTACCCAGAGAACACTCTCAACCCATGTCCCATACACACTCACACTTGCCTAGGCAACAACTGCTATGTTGGTAGTATCCTGCATATTGCCTACTGCACTCACACCATGGTTACTATCAGTGGGCAATATGCAGGGTACTACCAACCGCTATGTTGGTAGCACCCTGCATATTGCCCACTGATAGTAACCATGATGTGATTGCAGTGGGATACAGAGGACATGGCACCCTGTCCATCAGTCCCAATAGGCACGTACATGCAGACAGTGCACCTTCCTATGTTCCCCACTGGACACCTGCAACACCTGTAGTGCCATCAAATGAGACCCACAAAGGACACACCATGCCTGAAACACATGCCCTGTATGGACAGAGGCCACTGACACCAGGGAATACCTATATCATGCTATCAATGTAGGTGCAGGGTCAACCTGCTGTCCATTAACAGTTCCCACCACATGAGGCCAGGACTGGCACATCTGATGATAACAATCTGTGTACACAACATGGGCCAGACACCCCAGCTACAGTTCCACATGTCACTGTACATGCATGTGGGACATGTGCACATCCCAGCCACCATCCATGTCTTGGACTAAGGAACGCATACATGTTAAGCAATGCACAGTAATGGCCACACACAGTAGTTACCCAGGTGACTGGATGGTGAATACAATAATCACCTGTGTGGGCAAATCCAGACACTACACCCCTGAGCAACACTGCAGATTATTGTCATGTGGCCTGATGCCAAGATATACCCATCACTTAACCTTGTATAGCCATCTGGCACAGTTGACCACTACACACCCTTGAAGCAATGCACCCATGCATGTTAGTACTGGCACCCTGTGTCTGTGTGTGTGGTGTATAATGCCTATGACCACATTCACACTCACTACAACTCGCATTGGCATACTGAAGCATGCTGTCTGATGTCAGACACCTCCACATACACTTTGCCCATATAACATCTGTATAACCCCTCTGGTGCATGTGATACCTACACAGTACTGTGTTGTGGCAATCTAACTAGTGATGAGTTGTATTCCTGACCCTGCCAAGTGTGTCAATATGTGAGAGTGTGGCTGTGTTGATGCTGACACTTGTTCATGCAGACAGGCACATGTACTACACCGACTGTTTAGCTACCATATCACTGTTGCAGATGTCACTCACCATCATATATACGTTTGGAGGGCTCCTCAACATGTACCCTATGTGGCGCATCCATTAACTGCATAGACATGTGATAGCAATACATAGTCAGGGGTTTGATACCCTGTACTGGTAGGTGTGTGACACAAACATGCTTATGTTTTACTCAACCACCCCTCCCTGTCTTATCTTTGCCTCTGTCTGCCTCTGTCACTCCCTCTCTGGTGGATGTGGAGACTTACACCTGCTTTGCTTAGGCAGCAGCATGTATATTGTGAGCGCTGCTCATGATCAGCTCTGATGGCCTCTGCACGAATTGCAGCCCTCCTCTAGCTGATTGCATGTGGAACAGCTGTGATAACATTCCCATAGCCAATTGCATGGGTAGACACTCCAATATCTAGGAATATCATGTTGGTGCTGGGCCTTTTCATTCACTGTGAGCAGGAACTAGATCTGTTGTTTGGCAAACAGCATCACAGATGGATTGGGGAATTACCTCTAACAACATAAACAGTGAAAACAGGCCAACACACAGGAGGGGGATGTGCCTGACTTGACTACAGACTGTAAGTGCTGCTATACTGCATTTGGAGTAATGTTGGTTTAACAGGGAGTGTGTGTGGATATGGCTGTTCTACATGTTATAATACCTGTCATGTCAGTCCTATGTTTATGAGGAAACCCCCATTGGTAGGGTCATCTGCAGACTGGGCAGTGTGTGGTGCCTTTTGTTTCTTATGTTACCCACAGAATACCTATCTGTGAACTGCAGAAGGTAGTGTAAGGATTGCAGTCAGTAGATGGTGACAGCCATGAGAGTTACTGACTTCTTAAACCTCATAGGACATATGTTACAACAAACCCTGTTAAGAAATGTATGAGGTTATCACAGCAACATGTCAATATTGGCCCTGTGTTTGTGCCTCCAGCCACAACTCTGTCAACCTTCGTACATATGTCATACAGTAAGAGGTGCATATGTTCTGCACACCATATTTATTGACATCATATCTGATAACAAGCCAGTGAGATATCAGACTGCTACATATGTTATTTATAGTAGGGGTTATATTTGAGGACATTACCTGGGCATTCTGTGGTTGTGTGTACAGTACTGAGGTCTGTGTACTTATGGTGATTGTCAACAGTATGTGTATTGTAAATATGTACCTTGGCCTGTGTACAGACTGTGGTAGATGTCATTGTTCTTGGTCCTGTTCTATCTGATGTTACATGCTACTCCACTCTATGTTACCCTATCAGCTTACATGTTTGTAGGGCCAAACACACACATGTCCCATACCACAGACAGGCATCGGACCACACTGTGTAGAGGCCCAGGATATGTAGGGTTGGTGTGTGAGTGGCACATATGAGGATGGTGTTGGTCAGATAGTCCATATACTGTAATATTACGCTAGCTTGCCATACATGGCTGTGGCTGTGTTCACATTGGTTGTGGTTATGCACTTTCACACAGGTGCCTGTTACTCTGTGCTGTGACCTGCCTGTAGAGCCTGCTATATATGCAGGTACATGTGTATTCCCCCATAGGAAATGTAGGCCAGTATTGAGGTGGTCTGCCTGTACCCTGCACAGTGCTTTGTTACATGTCTAGCAGCTTAGTATACTTTCCCAGTGAGATGTCATGTCCAGATACTTGCCAGGTGTACTGCTGCCGGGCCACCATAACAGTCATGTATGTCAGACAAAGCAGTGGGATGCTGTACAGATTTATGTCACTAACTAGTGGGTAGTATGTGGCCATGGCACCTCTGTACCAGTGGTTATTATGTGTCAGGACAGACAGGGGTGTATAAATGCATAACCTATGGGGGCAAATGTATACCAGTATGTACATGATATACCCATCTACATGGCTGTTAACATCCACATTGCCAGGCTTGGTCCACATGTCTTGCACTAAGGGGGGTCTGTGTATACCCCTGGACTGACCAGAGTGTGTCAGACTGTCCACATATATTGGCCATATCTCTGCTGTAGTCCACAGGAGCATTACAGTGCTAGCAGTGGTACTGTACTATGATGTCCTTAGGATGTCTGTCAGTAGCCAATGGTGCAAATGTTAAAAGCATATGTGACTTCCCACACACACCATGTCTGTGAACACAATCCCTATCACAGTAGCAATAGTCTACAAATATACCTGCAATACATAGCTGACATCCCCTTGCACTAAGAGGTTGGGACTATTGGGGCTGAGGTAGGGCTCCACTCCATGTTCAGGACATATGGTGAACATATATGTATATATAATTATAATTATATATATATATATATATATATATATATATATATATATATATATATACACACATACACATACATATCGACACACATAGATGGATATGTATATGTACATATATATATATATATATATATATATATATATATATATATACATATAAACACTCAGATATATACATATACAGAGCAATGTATGTCTACACATATACAGATAGAGATACATATGCACATATATGTATGGATATGTACATATATATCAACAGTAATAGGTATATCAGAATAGATATGTATGCACATATAGTTATACATATCGACATATATACCCACATAAATAGGGATATCTGTACACATAGGATGTGCATACATATATAGCTATTTATACATATATTTATATATACATATATATATATATATATATATATATATATATATATATATATATATATAGATATATATATATAGATATATATATATATATATATATATATATATGTACATACGAAGTGATGTACACATGGCCATATATATGTTGCACTATACAGATGTGTATACAGACATATGTATGAGTATATATGTCTATGTACATGTAGACATATATCTACCTATTGTATGTATATAGCCATATTCCTGTCATGTGTAAACCTCACGGTTGTGTATACCCTCCCAGATGTATCTCACCGTATGTATCTGCTATGTGTACATTATGATAAAACAACATATGTGATGCAACAGTCATATTAATAACAAGTACTACACAATTGTGGAAGTAAAGGCAATTATTCAATACTACTCAATATGTCTATTGACAGCTATATTGGTAAAACAACAGCTATCTTCACAGTGGTCATGGTATAGTGGTTAAGTGTTGTAACATTAGTGTACAGGGTCCTGGGTTCAAGACCTGCAAGGGCTGTTTATTTTGTTGATGGCCAGAACAAGGGCTGTCGGATACAGAGGGGTTAAGGCAGTTTTGAGCAGCTTGCAACTGACATGTGACATGTGTTCAACTTTTCCCCAGATATGTGACAGCCACGGTGTCACCACAGTGCCATACCCCTTTGTGGAATGTGACTGCAGACCATCCTTGTGCTGACACATGTACACCTACAACACAGATGGATAACATTATAGGGACCACAATCAACCAGTGTGACTAACAGCATTAATGCATTATTGCTGGACGGCTACACTACGTGCCATATATGCATTACACTTTACTCCTAACAACATGTTACACTGCAGAACTGTGGTATACTGTAGTACAGTCACTGTGTGCATCAGAACCATATTAGCCTGTCCCTGCATTGATGGTATGAATGACAGGGATGTGGCACAGGTATCATCATATGCACAGGGCATCCTTGTGCTGACACATGTACACCTACAACACAACTGGATAACATTACAGAGACCACAATCAACCAGTGTGACTAACAGCTATAATGCATCATTTCTGGACGGCTACACTACCTGCCATATATGCATTACACTTTACTCCTTACAACATGTTACACTACAGTACTGCGGTACACTGTAGTACAGTCACTGTATGCATCAGAACCATATTAGCCTGTCCCTGCATTGATGGTATGGACGACAGGGATGTGGCACAGATATCATCATATGCACTGGGTGTGATGTTGGGTTGCCAAAGGCTGAGTGTGGGCCATACATTTGACACCATGGTGTGGGTGAGGGGTGTACTGCAGTGAGTTGCTCATGGTGCTGTGGGGTGTGTGTAGGTATGAGGTTGCCCTGGGTGTGTTTGTATAGTGTGTGGGTATGCATACACACAGTTCTGCCATGTGGCAGGTGTTTATGGACAGCTGCAGACAATACTTGGCAGGGTGTGCAGTTCCTTGCCTCCGGCCACATACACATGAACTGTGCCTGCCAGGAGTTCCATGGGAATGTCCGGGTACAGGCCTCGATGTGCTACTCTCACCTGCTGATGACAAATGTCCGCTGGTAGCAGGCCACTCCTGGGACTGGCCAGGACCACGTGCACGTGGCCTGCTGTGGTGTGGTGTGAACAGCACCCCCGTGCATTGCCGGGGCTGGTACTGCTACTACAGGAGCCCCTTGGTCCTAGCATGTCCACGTTGACTGCCAGCTGTTGGTGTTGCTGGTCTACGTCCATATGGCCATCGCTGCACCTCCACCACACATTGAAGCATGGACACACCATGGCCAGTGGGGGCCATCATTTCACCATGCTGTCTATCCATGAGCTCGGTATAAGCACAGATGGCACCAGCCAGTTCACGGATGTTGTCACTTACAGATGTGAGAGCAGCCCTGTACAGCCTCAGGCCCTGTCTGGTGTAACGTTCCATACATGCATGCATTGCCATGACAGCCTGGAACATGCGCCTTTTGGTACCAGCTATGTCGCCTCTGCCAGGAGCATGATGTCCAACAGCCCTACCACGAGCACCCTGCATCTGCCTATGTGGTGTCCTGCCGGACATCTGGCTATGATTGCTGCAACCGGACACAGTAGGCATGGTTACCACACTTTCCTGTGCACTGCCACCAAATGCCAGCTGTCCCTCCACTATGGCTACTCGTGATGAGGTATGTATAGGCACTGAAACTGTGTGTAGAGTTGCTGTGGCTAAAAGGGGGATGTCAAATGATGGAGCAGTGTCGGCCCCTGACAACCCCACCTGTGCCTCAACAGTACTGTCATCATCTTCGGTGTCCATATGGACACCAACATCAAATTGCATGCAAGAAGGGACCCTGACCCACCTCGCCACCTGTGGGGGAAAACAATAAACGCACTTTAAAACCTGTACAGCATTGCATAACAGTACACACACATACACACACACGCACACACACACACACACACACACACACACACACACACACACACACACACACACACACACACCTCTGTAATACCTTCCTGTCCATGGCTTTGCAGACAGTCCCAAGTATATGTCCATGTGGTACCCCATCCTGCATCTCACTAATTAACATACACACATTGATACCACTCATTGACATATCAGTCCTCTAAATGCCTACACGAGTGGTCACAACACAAGACCTGTTACTACATTACCTGCCTGACCTGCGTGTAGTGGTTTTAGATGGCCTCACTGCTGTCATTCGGTATTCACCCTGTGTATGTCTGGACATCATCAGCATGGCCTCTATATGTGTGGGCTACAATGTTCTATCCATAATATCACACACCGGTGTGTTATGTGTATGTAATACTCAGTACATGCCATATATGCTGCTCATTCAGCCTATCATGTGACAACTGTAATATGTGGATACACTCCCTGGTGTTGACTAGTACTTCCCCAATGCATCTGTAGTGCTGCATATGTGGGTTGTAGGTGACCTCTCTGTTGAAAGCGATATTAAGGGTGTACCTGGTATCTACCTTCCCTCTCGATGCCTGTTTCATGAAACAGACTGTATTATACTATCAGCTATCCTGTGATTACACACATGACAAGTATTCAGTCCATGTGCATGTACTGCATGATCCCAGAGGTAGGTACTGCTGTATGAACACCCCACAATCACACATGTGCATACATGGCCAACACACAAACACACACACATGCCCACAAACATCCTACATGCATCAACCTCCCTCCACTTCACCAGAGTGACCTTACAGAAAAAACAGCTACCCACCAGGATGCACACACACACACACACACACACACACACACACACACACACACACACACACACACACACACACACACACACACACACACACACACACACACACACACATACAGGTGAGGTTGCACAATGATATTACACACAGTCCTCCTATTACCCCTCTGTCAACATGCATAACATATGGTACCCGACAGCATGCAGTGCAGCTATAGCCAATCCATGCTAGCAACAGTATACATGTGTGTGATGCATGTGTTGTGTCACTAGGTGATGGCCTTTCCCCTGGATACCACTGTGCCCATGAACACAGTATTTCTGTGCACATCTTCTGCACCCCGCCATGTACTGTGCACCACATCTCACAGGTGTACAGCCTATTGCTGAATGTGTACTACTGTGTCAGTTATGTCAGCTTTAATGCCCACAGCCCCTATATTTTCCAACAACACATACCTAGTATGATATGTGGACAGATGTCATTTGTGAATGCCTGATGTCTGATGCACAGCTCTCAGCATCAGTGGACCATGTATGACCAATCCAGTACTCTTACACTGACAACCATCAGAGCATACCATGGCTATGTGGTGTGTACACACCCTTACTGATATGACACACCCATCCTTGATCTGCCATGGGACCATATCGCTACATCTCTTAGCAGTACATGAGCCTGATATGTGACATATGTTCTGTACTTTCACATGCAGTATCTAAGGAATTTGTTAGGTGCGCGGATGCTGATCATGATGCATACACACAGTGTGGGCATATGTGTGCACACCCTTATCATGACAGTTTGTCGCATCTCTTGTGGTGAGTACTACAGCAGTCACTACTCCTGGCAGGGGTATACTAGTGTGGGTCATCTGCATTTGCCAGTGTATGTTCAGTCTGCCCTACACATGTCCTGCTATTCTGCATGATTGCAAGGTCTACTCATGTGCAAATCCCTTGGTGTTCACACACTGCTGTCACTATTGCTGTGGGGGTAGGGTTATGGCTGCCACAGGTCCTGAACCTGACTATGTGCAGATACAGCCATTCATAGCACCCTTAGGATCCCTGCTGCAGTGCACTGGTGTGTCATGCTCACACCCCTCCTCCCTCCTTCAGCCTTTTTGCAGATGCATGACAAGTAAGCCCTACACGTGTGTCGCTTTGCAGTGTCCCATACACTGACCACCACATGTTACAGCCTAGTCCCAGCTGATAATGTGGACCACTGTAATGCCTTATGCCATAGTGTATCTCTGCGGCAGTTGCCGTTGTCCTACAGGTGTATACACTGGTGTCGCACTGTATATGGGTGTTGTTCCAAACAGGTCCCTACTGTAGGCCATGTCTCCCACCATTATGTTACTCCCTGTGGACACATTCCACAATGACAAGTTGTTAGTTATCATTCAAGTGTCTGACATACCCTTCCAGTAGCCCATCATGGTCACCCCTGTGAGGCTGTGCATTTCACAGCAACAATACGTGCACATGTACAGCTTGCATTCTGGGAAGGTGTGTTAGATGTGTGCATGGCATATACCATAGCCATTACATGCCCGGTGTATTGGCAAGCATCTACATAAACCATACTCACCAGCTACAGGCTGCTGCCATGGTGGTATCCCGGAGGGACCTACATAAGAGGGTGAGAGATGCAAAGTCAGTGGCCACAACTGTGGCAGTGCTACAGGGTGGGTGCAGTATTAGATTATATCAACAGTACATTTCCATAATACTACCACATATGGACAACTGTTTATCACTACTATGCAGCAACAAAATATATCTATGACATGTCAGATATGCATGATCTACCTGTACTGATGTGGATGTGATGCAACAGTGGTCTATGGATGTGCCCTGTGGCCTTACCTGCATGCTCCTCGACCAATGTGTGGGTGGCACCCACCTCCACAAAGGTGTCTGGCGGTTGCTGTGTGGCCAGATGGGCAGGTGCCACGAGACTGGCCAAGAGCTCCTCCACACGTGTTGGGGGGATGGATGCATGCCCCCCCATGGTGAGGTGATCCCCAGACTGCAGCAACATGCTGATGGGCATTGCGAAGCAGGTCAGAACAATGATGCCGGACCTGCTCATAACTGTGGTTGTGCAGTCCGACATCATTGACCCTGTGGACTAGGTCGTTCCACAGGGCGGTCCACTCCTGCTGATCATGGGCAGCCCAGCTAAACAAGGTTGCATAGTGATGGATTACTGCATCCAGCAGGATGTCATTTTCTACTGCTGAGTAGGCTGGCAGCCTTGGTTGAGACATCATGCCTGAAAGACATAAAGATGGACACAGGTGTGAGCAGGTCATGCAGCAAGGTTACCACAGTTCTTAATACACATCACTGCCACCCCCACTATATCAGTGACAACAAACCGTACACACATCTCAATAGGTATGGCAACAGCATACCTACCAGTGGGGCAGATATTGTACTGTACCACGCTTTGTGCAATGTGTTTGTAGCCATGTTCCCTGTGTGGACACTATAATTGCTGGCCTGTTACAGACTATTCATCTGCATGCCATTGTCAGGGCCACAATGGTTCCATATATGCCTGTGGTATGTTTGCTATGTATGTGCTGCACATCTGACATACTGTGTTATTGCAGTTATCTATGCATGCTGTTGGACATGTTCTGGGATTGTGTAGACTATTACTACCAACACATGTTCTATAACAGTGACACAATAGCATGTATATGTACAATTGGGCAGCAGAACCACCTCTCCAAACTCATCTGCCCATGTTATCCAGCCACATCACATGTGTGTCCCACCCGGGGGCCTCCTGATGTACTGATCCAGCAATACCGTCAGGTGGAACCAACCCAGGGGATGTTGCCACCCCGGGGGTGCACACAGACATGTTCCTCTCCCCTGTGGTCAGGTCCAGGGTCTGTTCCATAACGGGCTCCACAGACACATGTGGGATGCGCTACATCACTCTGAGGCACCCAGTACACATTCACAAGGCCAACATACTCCTCCTGCTCAGCTCCAGGCCAGGTACCTTCAGGACATGGACTGCTGTTGTGAGTAGCAGTGGGTGGGAGGCTTGTTTCCATTGTGTTCATATTGGGGCCCATGGGGCAGCCACATCACAGACCACACACACCATCCAGGGTATATACCCACCACATGTGTCCCTTTCCACCCCTGTAGGCTGTCCTATATATCTACCAACCCTGACCACCTCCACAGCTATACCTGCCATACTTCCCCATATTCCCATTCCATAATTCACAGACAAGGGCAGTGTGGTCCCAACAAGGGGTTCACATGTGACATACCCATCCATGTTGCACACACTGATAGCTGTAGATATCTGTGTGTATTGCTATGTGTGCTATTTCCTTGCACATAGCATGCAGCACTGTGATAGAAATATAGAGGACATGTATTTACATACATATATGTTTGTGTGTGCGTTTGTATATATGTAAACATATGCATATAGGTATATATCTATATATGTGTAGATATATGTGATGTTGTATATATGTGCTCATATATGGGTATCTGTATATTTGTGGACATACATGTATATATATATATATATATATATATATATATATATATATATATAGAGATATATATATATATATATATATATATATATATATTATATATATATATATATATATATATATATATCATCCGTGGTGGTGCAGCGGTAGTGTTGTTGCCTCACAGCAAGAGGTTCTCCCGTTCGATTCCCGGCTGGAGTGCGCGGAGTGTCTTCTGTGTGGAGTCTGCATGTCCTCCCCGTGGTTGGGTGGGTGTTCGAAAGACATGCATAAATGGCCATGCCTTGCATTCGTGAAAATCTACTGCCAATCATTAGCGGACCGGAGTTCTGCTGTGCCGAACCCTAACTGGGAAAAGCCGAAAAGACAAACAACATGTATATATATATATATATATATATATATATATATATATATTATATATGAGCGGCCGCAGTGGTGCAGCGGTTAGCGTAGCCACCTCACAGCAAGAGGTTCTCCGGTTCGATCCTCGGCTGGGTTGCCTTCTGTGCGGAGTCTGCATGTCCTCCCTGTGGTTGTGTTGGTTTCCTTCGAGTGCTCCGGTTTCCTCCCACATCCCAAAGACATGCTGTATGTGGATTGGACACTGTAAATTGGCCCTAGGTGTGAGTGCGCACGTGTGTGTACCTTCTGTGGAAGGCTGGGTGCTGGGCTGGCAACTCGACACCGTAAAACTCCACTGCCAATCATGAGCAGACAGATGATCTGCTGTGGTGATGCCTAACCAGGAAAAGAAGAAGAAGAAGTTATATATTATATATGTGACATATGTACACATATGCATACCTATATGTGGGGTACATTCAGACATCAGGTCCACAATCTCACAACACCTTCCTGCACAGCTGCACTGTTCTGCCTTGCTACAACACAGACATGTGCCACATATGGACACAGCCTGACATTAGAGGGGTATATGTAGGGCAAGATTGCAGGTAACCCTATTACACACCTATGGCATTCCTGCATGCTACAATACAGATTAACCTGAGTATCCTGCAAGGGGTGGGCTGTGGATCCCACATGTCCATCATAATGGCATTACTTCCACCACCAGCTATTGGCCAAGTAATATACATAGTTCCCATTACACAACACACACTATGATGGCTTACATCTTATCAGTCAGTGCTGCTCTGCACGGTTGAGGGGTATGGCCCACTTCCCACAGGGACGGACTCTATTGTCCTTAGCAGTTGTTCAGCTGAACATCATTACAACAACAACACCTGAAGGCACATAGAAAGCATTCCACATCATCTACCTCATTATTATGGACCAAGTACTACTGTCGATTACATACATATATACTTCACATACCTGTTCTGGGACTGCAGACTCTTCTAGAGTGTTTGTTTGTTTTTTCCTTATATGCACTCTCTCTGTCTGTCTCTCTCCAGTAAATGAAATGAGCTGCTTTGCATAGATTGCAGCATGGAATTTATAGGTGATGCACATGATCAGGTGATGGCCTCTGCACCAATCAGTGTCCTCCACTTGCTACCTGTATGCAGCATGCTGTGTAGTACTTCCAATTACCACTGTCATGACAACCAACTACTATAAATCCCTACGTCATGTGGGCGTGGTCCCTTTACCTTTCCTGTATGATGGACATCCTTCCTGTGTGTGGGCATCAGTGTTACAGACAAAAGGTAGCAATACTACTTACAGGAGAAACTGCACACTCAGGCCAGCTATATATTTGTAGGAGGTTTCAGAACTACAGACAGAGTGTGAGTAGTGTTGTTGTATGCATTGTATAGCACTGGTGTTACAGGGTTTGTGTGTATATACTAGTTTAACTTGGAATGCAGTCTTTCTGCATAGCTCTCAACTTTGGGCCTATCCTCTTGATAGCCAGAGGTGTGCCTATTATGTTTTGTCTGTCCACCACACAGGTCTTGTGTCAGATGTATCACTGGTAGTGTGTGTGTGTGTGTTGAGTGCTATCAGTACATGGCTACATCCATTTCTGTTTTCAATGTCATATTCCTGTCTAAGAGTATGTTGCAGACTATCCTGTAACACCAGCAACTTGCTTAGTGTATAACAACAGTTTTACACATATGAGCCTGTGTTCCAGCCTGTCCTCCACCTACATACTAGGCTTTGCACATATGACATGCTGTCAGGGGTAGTTATGTAGTGGGCTGTGAGTATGTCATGCAGCCATTCCTGCCATCATTCCACTGCTGTTGTGTCCCCCACACATGCTGTGGGGTTAGGGCCATATATGTGTGGGCTTCACCTACACAATACATGTGTGCCCTTATGCACTCCAGAGGCCAGTCTATGTTACAGTGGTATATGGCCCTGTATTATTGAGTCTAGGGGGATGCACCATAACTAACCTAGGCTTTTGCAACATGTGGGGGTATCAGGGTAAGCTGCCTTAAGGTATCTGGATGTACATTACCATACAATCCACCTTGGGTAAATGTAGGCCTACTGCCTCCTGCCATACAGACTGTTCTGTTTGTCAATGTGATTGTGATGGTGTCAGTTATGCCTTGTTATGTAACAGATACATCCCATGGTGTTAACTGAGGTCTTTACTCCCTAGGGGTTTTGTACAGAGTGTAGATAGAGGCTGCTGAACTATACATCTGCATTACTTACTGTTGAATGTTTGGTATCCTGTGCCCCGGTCTGTCTTTACTATTGTACTACTTGAAGGCCTCGGCCTGAGCAGCAACATATGTAAACTTTTCCAGACTACTGTATTAGTATAACTGTTTCGCAGTTGCATTACTCTGTTTATATGGATGTCAATGTCTAAACAGCAATATGACATGGCATATATAACTGTAATAGTACACAAATAAAGCTTTCCTATGTATGCAAACCCATGTGGGTTGTTATATCCTTTGACCTCTCTGTGGGTATATGTTGCAGGCAACGATTGTCATTTGTCCAGTTGATAAGGTGGCAACTGTAGGCATGGTGGCTGTTCAATATTGCATGCACCTTCTACAAATGTATCTTCCTATACATATCTCTGCGTGTGTATGTGTAGTTACATATATGTATGTATATGTATATATATATATATATATATATATATATATATATATATATATATATATATGTATATCTGCATATATGTGTCTGTGTATATTTATCCTAGGGATGTTGATTGCTTCCACATTGTACTTTCTGTATGGGAGCCAGACTGTACTGCATGATGCGTTACTGATAACAGCCTGACATCATACAAGTGGGATGGAGTACTGTTAACATCTTGTGCCCTTGTCGTGTCAGGTCTTGGTTATGGGATCTGCAACAGTTGGTAGTGTATTGAGGGCAGACGTGTTTGGCTGTGGGGGGATACCTATTCGTACAAGACGTATGTTGTTTGGGACCTCTCAACCCCATTAACGGTGCATGTGGACTTTTATTTACAGATATATGTCTGCATATACCTATATATATATATATATATATATATATATATATATATATATATATATATATTGCTCTCTCTCTCTCTCTCTCTATATATATATATATATATATATATATATATATATATATATAGATAGACATATAGATGTAGACATGTATATCTAGGGATGTATGCATATGTATGTATATATGTTTATATATATATATATATATATATATATATATTTATGATATATATATTTATAGATATATATATATATATATATATGTATATATTTATAGATATATATATATATATATATATATATATATATATATTTATATATATATATATATATATATATATATATACAATAAGAACAAAAGTAACTGCTCCCCTGTAGGCAAATGCTAAGCTGGAACAAACACCAAACAGAAAATGTAGAAATAAAACTCCAGCAATAGCAACCATGCGACAGTCCCACTAATAATATTTCATTGAATCTTGAGCAAGGTGAAAAATGTTCAAACCAACATCCAAACCACGAAGAAATGAGTTTGCCTTCATAAAGAGATCCACTATTTCAGGTAAAAAACTTCTTTTAATGGGTAGTGCACTCTCAGTCAA
This sequence comes from Protopterus annectens, assembly GCF_019279795.1. Taxonomy (NCBI): domain Eukaryota; kingdom Metazoa; phylum Chordata; order Ceratodontiformes; family Protopteridae; genus Protopterus; species Protopterus annectens. Next base: position 986,535,852 of record NC_056727.1, read on the forward strand.
AGGTAAGCGCTTTCACATTAGCTTCATCAGTCTGACCACATGCAGGTGAACCGGGACACATCTACACTGTTGCCCTCTTCAACCTTTAGTGACTTACCACGCTCTTATACAGGCTTTCCTACAAAGTTATATTATGTAATACAGCACAGTGTAGGTGATAGTGATCTGTGATACCTTATTATTCAGAGCAACTGCAACAATCACAATTTCCTACAATACCAGAGTAAACAGTACAGTACAGTGTATCAAGAGTTTTATTTCTTGGCATAGTGTTCGTATCCAACGTACCTGTAGGAGCAGTGTTTGCTAGCACTACCTGAATGTTGCCACACAAAGTACCAGATTATACATTAGTATTATACATATACATCTAACTCTGTTATTGTACACAATCTGGTGACAGTTTGACAACATGGGGGTGTAGATAGGACATACTTGGCTTATTACTCTCATAACAGTTTCAGGAGTTGCTAGAGTGACAGGTTTGTTCTCATAGATGTGTGACAATCAGTTGTATTCCGTTTGCTGCCTAAACATCTGGGATCATCCCACAGACTTCCCAGGGGGACAGGGTGACAGGCAGCAGATATGGGCCCATATACTGGACATTCTGGTCTTATCTGTACAGTTGTGGGGTCTGATTCTGTATGCAGCCTACATCCACTCCCAGGTTTCAGACCATGGCTGTGTCTGCTACAACTAAAACACTGTCCATTAAAGTTGTGTGTGGTATATAGATATTTCTGTATATCCCCTATTTGTTTTCTGTCTCAGAAGTCTCCTGTGGTTTTGCATTCTGACCTTGTATTACAACATTCTTATACAGGATTACCTAGACAGTTAAATTTTGTAGGACAGTGTGGGCGACAGTGATGAGTATTACCTTATTATTCAGAGCAACTGCATCAGTCACAGTGCCATACAGTACCAGAGTAAACAGTACCAGTACAGGGAATCATTCTTGTATTACAGGGCACAGTGTTGGTATCTGACAGACCTGTGGGAGAATTAGAAGTTATGTACCTACCATAACGTTCCATGTTAGTTGTCTTCTCTCGCCTTCTTTCTTGCTGGATGGGTTTGGAGCCGATCCTCGGCTCCGACTCGGCACTTGCTAAGCTTGAGAGTCACTTTTACCAGCTCGAGGCAGCCCCATATCCCATGATGCAAGGCGGTAATTACCCAGATCTCGTTTGGTATCTAGAGGAAAACTGGCTAACAATAAACTTTCCACTAAGGAAAGAGGAATAACTAGCCTAAAGGGCTGAAAAGGGAAACCAGGTAATCAAGGCCAACTAACTGGTGTCCAAGGAAGAAAAATCTTCCAGAGAAAAACGGAGATCAAGGTCTGTCCAGGCAAGGGGACAGGAGGGAGGAAAGAAAGAAGGCGAGAAGACAACTAACATGGAACGTTATGGTAGGTACATAACTTCTAAATGTTAAGTTGTCAATCTCGCCTTCATTCTTGCTGGATGGGACCGCGTCCCTAGCACCTCTATCCTGGGTGGCTCAATGGAACAGACTCTTGAGAACTGTGGAACCAAAGCTTTCCCTATCCCTGGAGGCCAAATCCAATTTGTAATGAGAAACAAAGGTATGAGGAGTGGCCCAAGTGGCTGCTGCACAAATAGTATCTAAAGGTAACCTGGCCTGAAAGGCTGTAGAAGTGGCTAGGCCTCTTGTAGAATGTGCTTTTAGTTTTGAGCTCAGTTGTTTGCCCCTAAGCTGATAAATGTCAGAAATGGTAGAAGACAGCCATCTGGATAAGGTCACTTTGGAAACAGGGAGACCTTTTTTGTTTTCAGCGCATTTAAAGGAAGAGCTGATCAGACTTTCTGAATTGTTTCGTTCTGTCCAAGTAATATCTGAGTTGGCGGTGAACATCTAGGTAATGCAATCTTTTTTCTGCCCTGTTTGAATAATTTGGAAAAAATACAGGAAGATCAATTGATTGGTTTAGATTAGTTTTAGAAGCAACCTTGGGCAAAAAGGATGGATTAGTTCTCAAGGATACCCTGTCCTTGTGGAAGACCAAATATGGGGGACGAACAGAGAGGGCCTGAAGTTCCGACACTCTCCTAGCCGAGGTAATAGCGACCAGAAAGAGTGTCTTCCAAGAAAGAAACTTTAAAGAACATGAAGCAGCCGGTTCGAAAGGGGGAAGAATTAAGGATGTCAGCACTAGATTTAGGTCCCACTGTGGTGGAGGATTCCTAATAGGAGGCTTTAGAAGGAAAACTCCTTTAAGAAAGGCTTTACAAAGCTTGTGGGACATAATGTTGTGGTCTGCAAACCCGACATGAAAATTCGAGATTGCTGCCAACTGAACTTTGACTGTGGAAGATGAGGAACCTGAGTGAAAAATTTCCGCTAGAAAATCCAAGACTGCATGAACAGGGGCAGTAAAAGGGTCTATGTTCCTAGATTTCGCCCAAAAGGAGAAACGTTTCCACTTGCTAGAGTAAACCCTCCTGGTAGAGGATTTAAGAGAAGCTACTATGATGTCTCTAACAGGGTTAGAAATCATAGGAAGCCTGGCTAAGGACGGAAGTGGAGCAACCAAGCTGTGAGGCTGAGAGAGAGAACGGACCGATGCAGCTGACCCGACTGGTGGGTCAGAAGGTCTGGCACTGGGTCCAGATGCCACGGCTGCACCAAGAGATGGCGATGAAGGAACGGGAACCAAATTTGTCGAGGCCAGTAAGGGGCAATGAGAATCATTTTGCTCTCAAAACAGACACTTTCTGGAGTACCTGTGGTATCAATGGAAAAGGAGGAAAGGCATAAAGAAGTCCCTGGGGCCAATCTTGGGTAAGAGCGTCTCTGGGGGGATGGCCCAGAAGTGGGAAGAGAGAGAAGAAGTCTGGGCATTTTCTGTTTTGGGGAGTAGCAAAAAGGTCGCAACATGGGCGGCCCCATCTCTGAAAAATCTCTTCCACTATAGTTTGCTTGAGAGACCACTCGTGAGGCATGAGTATAGCTCTGCTCAATCTGTCCGCTAATATATTGGTTTTCCCAGGGATATGCGTTGCTACCAGAAACCGATGAGAGGAGATCGCCCATTGCCAAAGTCTGAGAGCCTCTCGACACAAGGGATAGGACTTGGTTCCGCCCTGCTTGTTGATATACCACACTATGGACATGTTGTCCGTGTGAACTGCAATCGTTCCTAGGGGAAGAAAGTCGTTGAGGGCTTGCAACGTTAAAAGCACTGCTCTCATCTCTAGGACATTTATATGCAGGTGGTATTCGAACGGTTGCCACGTCCCATGAACCATTCTGCCCTGATAATGTCCCCGCCACCCGATCAGGGAGGCATCCATAGTGACCGTGGCTACCGGGGCCGGGAAAACAAAAGGTCTGCCCTGATGGATTTGGGGAGAGGAAATCCACCAGGATAGATGGTTCTTGCAGGTTTGTGTCACCAGAATTTGGTGACGCATGGGAAGCTGCTGGTAGGACCACTGGGTGAACAGCATCCATTGTAGGAGACGCATGTAAAAACGGGCCAGAGGAAGAAGTGTGATGGCAGCTGCCATGAGGCCCAACACTTTCAGGACCAGCCTGGCACGCACTTTTTTGCTGGCAAGGATGATCCAAACGTGGTTTTGAATATCTAGGATTCTCTGGTTTGTTAGGTTTGCTGACATCCGAATAGTGTCTAGATTTGCGCCTATAAAAGTAATAGATTGGCAGGGCAATAAGGAGGACTTTTCGAAGTTGACCGAAATTCCTAACTGACTGCAGAGATGAAGAGTGTAATCTCTGGCTTGGAGAAGTTGATGCCTGGTGGTGGCTGAGAGGAGCCAGTCGTCGAGATACGGAAACACCTGGAATCCTTGACGTCTCAGGTGAGCCGTGACCACTGCCATACATTTGGTGAACACTCTGGGGGCTGTAGTGAAACCAAAGGGCAGGGCTCTGAACTGAAAATGACTGGACCCCAGCTGAAAGCAGAGAAACCTTCTGGAGTGCCTGTGGACTTTTATGTGGTAGTACGCATCCTGAAGGTCTATTGAGCACATCCAGTTGTCTTTGCCCAGGATGGGCAAAATCGATTGAAGTGTGACCATCCGAAATCTCGTCTTTTTCACCGACTTGTTGAGTCTGCTGAGGTCCAATATTGGTCTCCAGTCTCCCATCTTTTTGGGAACCAAAAAGAACCTTGAGTAGATTCCGGACTCTGAATGGTCTGTGGGAACTGGCTGGATGGCCCTTTTTTTAGAAGCTTTGAAACCTCTAATTTTGCAATTTCCCTTAGACCGGGTGGAACGTCTGGAAGGGAACTTCTCTGAGGGAAGGGACTTTCTTGGAAGGGAATCTTGTAACCCTCGGATATGATCGACTGTACCCATTTGTCTTGAGAGAGGGACAACCAGGCTTCTGGGTACAGCGATAATCTCCCCCCGACTGCCTCCAAGGGTGGACAGTCGGGCAACACCTCAGGGATGCTGGAAGGGCTTGTCAGAGAGAGACTCTCTGTTGCCCTGGTTCTGCGGACCCCCTCTGCCCCTAGGGCGGCGTCTATTGTTATTACCCCCTCTGCCTCTGGGGGTAAACTGACCACGTGTGTCCGGCGTGACTCCCTGAGATTTCCGGAACCACATCTTCCCTCCCTTCTGCCCTTTGGGGTAAGGCCTAGAAAGGGTGGAGAAACGGACTCCTACGGCAGAAAGAGTCTTGCCGTCTTGCTCACACCTGGTCAACGTGTCCTTCACCTGAGGGCCAAACAATGTTGACCCATCAAAGGGAGAGTTTGTGAAGGATGCCTTAAAGGGGTCTGCAAAATTACAGAGCCGCATCCAGGACTGACGTCTAAGAGCCACTCCTGTGCCTGCAGCTCTACTCGCTCCTTCTGCTGCATAAGAAATGAGCCGCATGGAGGAGTTAGTTATGGAGTTAAGGATTCCTAGCTGAGAGGCAATCTTCTCTTGAGCCCCTGCCGCTGAAGGATCCTGCACTACTTCACCTAATTCTTTAAGGATGTCCCTTTGAAGTCTGGTGAAGTGACATAAATAACTCAGCGAGCGCATGATAAAGGTCGCTGAGGAAAACATCCGCTTATCATACCTGTCCATGGTCCTAGAATCCTTGTTAGGAGGATGGACTGGTACGGAAGGATCTGCAAGTTCCTTCTTGGTGGCGGCTGCCACCACCATGGCATCAACGGGGACACCTTTCATCAGAAACTGCTTCTCGGTGGGGGCTGTAATAAATTTAGAAGGCCTCCTGGGGACTGGTTCCACAGAATCAGGAGATGCCCATGCCTTCCGAGCTATCACCTCCATGAGGGGGTCGAAAGGCGGAGACACCCAGGAGGTGGAGGGTCGAGATCCAAAGGCCTCTAGGTATACCGACTCATCCTCAGAGGGATTAATGGAGGGCCAGTTACCCCTCTGTTTTAGGAGTTCTAGGATGTCTGAGAAAGAGACATCCTCAGAGGGGGATTTTGGGGAACCCTCCGATTCATCCAAGTCGGTATCTGAAGTTGTAGACTCAGGGGAGTCTAGGTGCTTCCTCTTACAAGTCCTCTTACACGGGGGATCTCCTGACAGATCAGGAGAATCCTCAGAAGAGGGGGTTCTTCCCAGTGGGGAAACCTGAGGCGATGGATCTCTCGGTCCGGGAGCAAGAGAGTGGGAAGAGATATCTACAGGCACCATAGAGGGAGGAGCTAGCGGAACAGACTGCTGACTAAGCACGGGGGCCAGCACACTCCTAATCACCTCGAAGGTTCCCCTCCCAGGGAGACGCGAGATACTCCGATCCGAAGACACGGGAGGTCCCGGGCCCACCAAAAGGGAAGGCTCCGAGGCAGATGTCGGAGTCGAGCTAACCAAGGCTGAAGCTCCGAGAGGGAGAGCAGGGTCGGACAAGGGTCCGATGCCACTCGCCCCCCCGGAGCAGACCAGGGAAGCCCAACCACCGGATCCCTACAAGGAAGGTCCCAAAGAGGAGATAGGAGTAGAAGCTGAAGGAGCAGAAAAGGGTGGGATCTGCTCCGCAGCCAAAGCAGTAACTATTCCAGTAGTCTCCGGCTCCGAACTCTGAAGGAGAGTCGAAGGAGGAATTTGCAGAGGGTGTGGACTAGTAGTTGTCTGCTGAGATGGACTATGGAGCATCTGGGCTAGTGCCTGTGACTTTAATAATCTACTAACCACTCTCTCTAAGTCATGGTCAGAGAGCCTGGAAGACCTAGATGATCGGCTCCGATGGCTCCGTTCCGAAAGAAGAGGTGAGGCCGGAGCCGACAGGATAGGCTCCAACGAGGGAGATCTAGATCTCTTTCTCGAAAACATCGGAGCCGAGGAACCCTCGGTTCCAGACGGAGCCGACAACTTATCGGCTCCAAGCCTGGTCAAAGATGTGTCGGCTCCAGCCGGAGCTGACACAGACATGGAAACAAGGGTATCGGAGCTGGTCGGCGCCGATAACGATACCTTAGATGCATGGTGGACGGAGCCGGTCGGAGCCGACACCGATGTGGAAGTTAAAGTATCGGCACCGATAGCCACTGGTGCCGAAGACTTAGTCAAAATAGTATCGGCTCCAGCCGGAGCCGATCTTGACTCCAAAGGAGTCGGAGCCAGGGCCAGAGGCTTAGAAGCAGAAGCCTGGGCCTTGGAAGTCTTAGAGGACTGACCCGAAGCAGACTTGGCAGGGGAGCCCTCTGATTTTAGTAAGCCTCTTAAAATTAGTTTGTTTCTCCTTTCCTGCAGGACTCTCTGGCTGAAGGAGTGACAAATAGCACAGGAGTCCTGCAGGTGGAGAGGTCCCAGGCAGTAAATACAAGAAGTGTGACCGTCTGTCAGAGACATTTTCTGACAGCACGAGTCACACTTCTTGAAGCCTGAGACCCTCGGTTCTTTGGACATGGTAAGTATCTACACAAGACACTCTACTCACACAGTCCAAAAAAAACTAAAAAGGAAGAAAAACACTCACACACACATGCCCTGACAGGAAGGGATGGGGGAGGACTTAAGGCCCGACTGACAGAAATAAACTAGGGAAAACAGTACACTAAGCTAGAGACCCCTAAAAATACGTAAAGTCACAAATATAGTAAGATATATAAGAATATATAAGATATATAATAAAGATGGGGCGTCTAATATTCTGACTAACAATTACTTACCAGGAGCTGGTAAAAGGAGGACCTCATCAGCGAAGCGGCAAACGAGATCTGGGTAATTACTGCCTTGCATCATGGAATATGGGGCTACCTCGAGCTGGTAAAAGTGACTCTCGAGCTTAGCAAGTGCCGAGTCGGAGCCGAGGATCGGCTCCGAACCCATCCAGCAAGAATGAAGGCGAGATTGACAACTTAACATATGTTTGTTAGCACTACCTGAATGTTGCCACACACATACCAGATTCCACATTACTATTATACACATACATCTCACTCTGTTACTGTACACACTCTGGCCACAGCTTGACAACATGGGGGTGTAAATAGGACATACATGGCTTCTTACTCTCATAAGGTTTTGGGGAGTTGCTAGTGTGCTAGCTTTGTTCTCATATGTGTGTGTCAATCAGTTGTATTTCCTGTTTGCTGCCTATACGTCTGGGATCATCCCACTAATTTCCTAGGGGGACAGGTTGTCAGGCAACAGATATGGGCCACTTTACTGGACATTCTGGACATATCTGTACAGTTGTGGGGTATGATTTTGTATGCAGACTACTACCACTGCCAGGATTCGAACCGTGGCTGTGTGTGCTAAAAATACAACAGTTCACTTCTCAGTTGCATGTGCTATTCAGATTTTGTTATCTGCCTTTTCACTGTTTTCTGTCTATGTGTCTCTCAGTTGTACTAAATGGCCACTGGGGATTACAACAGTCATATACAGGCAACCCTACACATTCTATTTATGCTGCACAGTGTGGGTAACAGTGCTTAATACAACAGTACTATTATGCGATTGGAAATCTACATTACCATATGATAACAGAGTATACACATGCAGTCCAGCAGTTAGACCTTTATTGTCAGACTATTTTGCTTTTATTTACATACAAACTATATGAGACTCTTTCTATAATATTCTCCGGTATATGCAGTACTTGCCTTAAACAATACAGGTTTTATACTGGCAATTAATTTACTAATACTTTTAGATTTATTTCCTATGACAGTACATGCAAGAGTATTACTGACCTGCCTTGCATCACAACCTCACCAGGAAACATCCATGGGCCTTCTGGTTCACATCCCGCTCACTTGCAGCTGTGGAGGGCATATGAGGGATATTTAGCCATACCTATCCATGATACACATGAGCTGGCAATTATTACACACATAGTGGAGTGATACTTACACACAGCTGGGGCAGCCACTGATGTTCTAGCCTTTTGGATCCACTGCTCCAAGAGTTCCCCTTTACGCCGCTTCAGGTTGGCATAGTGATGCCTGACCTGCTCACCAGCTTGGGGTATGCCAGTGGCACTGGTGAGGTCACGGGCAAGACAGTCCCAGGCTTCCACCTTATATTGGGAACCCTGGTACTGGCCCTACAGCAGTCTCTGCTCATGGTCTGTGATAAGGAGTCCTACCATGACTCTGGACCCCTGACTGCACCAGCGCTATGTCCAGAAGTGCACACCTTCTCCCCTTTCTGCCATGTTGCTTGCAAGAGGAAGCTACAACCAGTTATGAGATGTATTCCCACCTGTTGGGTTTAAATAGGGTCGATTTGCTGCACTTTGCTGTGATTGGCTGGTTTTGAAAAGGCTAAGCTATGGGCAAACCTGCTTACCAAAGGTTGGCATTGTTTAAAGGGGTATACCACTGGGTACATTGACTTAACTGGCCTACACATTGCTTTCACCTCCTAAGCTGGCCTGTGCAGTGCTTAGCATTGGTTACAACAGACTTTGCATTATATTTTCTTTTTGGCATTGATTTATTATTCATTACATCTTATATATATGTCTGGTATCTATGATTCATGTGTACATGCACTGTATGGGGTCCTTGTGTTTTATTGGGGACTTCAACACTCTATTACAATTACACCTTACATCTGGGCTTACTGCTGTACTCCAGTTCACATATCTATGTTATGTAGCGGGTTATGGAACATATAACTGTAGACTGATTCCTTTCACAGGTTCAGTTTGACTTTACTATAGTGAGAATTTGTTCAGTGATACCTCATTCATCTGTGCTGCTGTGATGGCCTGGTGGTTAACTACTGTGACTATAGTGTATAGGATCCTGGGTTCAAGACCTGCAAGGCTGTTTATTTTGTTGCTGGGCAGAATAAGGCCCATTGGATACAGGGTGATTAAGGCACTTTTAAGCAGTTGTAAGCAGGTTTGTGTGAGGGTGAGCACTGCTTACCTCTGGTTAATGATGCTTACAGAGAGTTAGCTTCAATATTGTTTAACCTGTGTGTGCATTGCTTACTCTTGCGCAAACTGGCTTCAACTCGCTTACTGGTGTTTAAATATGCTTACTACTGCTTATTGGTGCTTACACTTGCTTACTAGTGCTTACTCCTGCTTACAGCTTGCACTGATTTAGACAGTACTATATAATATTTCTTGGGAAGTTGGGGGATTTGGAAGATGTATGGGGTTATCATTCATTACACATTTTACCTTCCACTTGTATCCATGATTCCTGTTTACATATACTGTATGGGGCACATGTGATTATCTGTGGACTTTGCAACATTATGACACCGACACCTCACATCTGCATTTAATGCAGTACTCCAGTTCACAAATATATGTTATTTAGTAGGTTATGCAACTAAAATATTGGTCATAAAGTGATTTGACATGGAAAATGGAATGTGCTGCAGTGGGACTCAAACCGGGAATGCCTGCTCATAAGGCAAATGCTCTGCCCACTATTGCTATACTGCTTCATTTGCATATATCTTCCGTGTTATCCTCTTCAGCCATTTAAGCTGCATTAACCATAGCTAAGCGATGGGTAAACCTGTTAGCTTTAATCAGATTAATAATAAAAAATGGTTTGTTTATTTGGTTTGCATTTACTATTGCTGTTGTACATGTGGGGGGATGTTGCTGGGGGTATGCGGACACCTATGAGCGGTCTTTCTCATTCCTTTGGCCTTTCTGCTGTTCTTCATTGCAGGGGCATGTATAATCTGAAAGCTCTGCTCTCAGACATGCCCCCTGCACTCTTACATGCTCCGTGTAAGATTGGGAGCTCAGGCAGTGCACTTTCATTAATATGCAGGGCGTGCTGCCATCTTGCCCCTAAACGACTGCTTCCGTGCAGGACTAAGCTAGTCCTGCATGGAAGATTAGTAAATCCGGGGGAGTGTCTGTCCCAGATGAAATTGAATGGATGGCCCCTACTCTTAAAAGAATAAAAGAAACAAATCCTAGGACTGATGCTAGAAAGAAGAAACAAAAAACTGATTCCAAGATAGCTGTCCCAAAAAAATAACTGTAACAACTACATCTCTCAAAGTATCAACTGATATGGTATGTCACTTGTCATCTGTTTTTATTTTTTTAAAAAAGGAGGGATTCTTAAACAACTGAGAAATAGTAATGATTTATTCAGAATATTCAAAGAGTCCAATAATTCTTCACAAACAAAGGTAGGTCAAGATGGGTTACTATTTACATTATATATAAGCCAAACAAAGCATCATATAATTCAAACATAGACGTTTCTATTCCCCTACTTGAACTCAATGAATACTTATCTTGTTCATTTTTCATTGATTTTACTTAAAATAATTTAAGTAATTAATTAACTAATTCAACAAGGTACCATTCTTCAGAGTTCAAACTCAAATGTAACACATTAACATCATATATAATAACAGTAACATCAGAGTGTTTTGAAAAAAATTCTGTCATGGAGACTAATGCCTTCTTCAGTTAAAGTATGATTTAAAAATGTCATGTATATCCTGGTTAAATAATAGTAGCAAGCTCTTAGCACAAATGTCATCATTATTCTGTCTAAATATAGTTAATATCAATTATGGCAGGTATCACAGCTTTGAGTGCTGTGTAATCAATCCTGATATGGTGTGCATGGAAGCAGCTGTATCTGGCAGCTAGTACAAATGTCATTATTATTCTGTCTAAACATAGTTAATATCAATTATGGCTGGTATCATAGCTTTGAGTGCTGTTTGATTAAGACTGACATGGTGTATGTGGATATAGCTGTGTCTGGCAGCTGTTATATGTTGCCGTTTTCGTCTCCAGGAAGCTGTTGTGGCTTGTGATTGAGGTTTACTGATGCTTGTGCATTAGGAATAGACATTTGGTGTTTTAGCCTGGATCCAATGGAAGGGGGTGGATATAAGCATGATTTTGGATATTTTGGCAGATAATGCTTTATTTATATGTCTGCTGAGTGAGAGGTGGGAGGGCTGGAGGTGTGTGTTGTCTCTTGTTGTGGTGGCTTGTTGGGAGTTTTTTTTTTTTTTTGATCTGTTTGCTCTGTGTTCTTTTTCTGTCTGCTGCCTCTCTGAAAGGGAAGGAATTTAGGCTTGAAAGTGCAATGAAGTGAAGCTTTGCTTCAGGTGCATTGCGAGACTCTGATAAGCTGTTCACAGACACACTAACAGAAACAGATGCTCTCAGGATGCTATGGTAATGGAGTAATGATAATGCTTAATGGCTCTGACGAGCCTCCAAGATGATTTTCGCAATGACATTTTTGGTTTTAAAAAAAATATATAATAAAAGGGCTGTTTTAAACCACATGTACACATATTGATGGTTTCCCAACACTTTGTTTAGCTCATTAAGTTGATTCTTGATAAAAAAAGAAAAATAATAAGCGCAATTTTATATTTAAATTGTATTTTGGTCCAAACACATTAAGGACTTACATAAGAGTGCAAGTCTGAGTTATTGTGAAAGACTAATCGCACTTGGTCTTGTCAGTACCCTTTGCAGTGGTCTGGGAGGTGAGCTTGCTCGAACATGTTGGGCATATGGAGATAGCTGATTCTAAGGGTGTTTGGGGTTGCCTGGAAGTGTTAGTGAGAGTCATCAGATTTCCTTCATGGAAATAGCTGTGGGAATGGAAAGTGTGTTGAGTGGTTCACTGGCAGAGTGGCTACTGCATGGAACAGGCTGGTAAAATGGAACAGAACAAATATTGGTTTGGATATTTTAAGAACAGCCTGGAAACGCACCACATGAACTAATGAATGGTATTCTGGCAAAACTGGATGGGCATTGTTGCCCGTGCTTTGAAGTACTGATATGTGTGTATGTAAGGATGGAAATATACTTATACCTAATAAGAAACTAGAAGGGTCTCATAATTTAAATTCTATGGACTGTATAAACATGCTTGGAAGGAGCTAATAATAAGAATAAACATTACAGCTTGTGGTCTCTCAAATAACTAAGCAACAGTCAAAAAAAAAAAAAAAAGAAAAAAACACAATAGTTATGTAATGTATGATTTTAGTAAATCTAGACATAAAATATATAATCGTCATATAAGATGAAGCAGTCTGCTGAATTTAGATATTAAAGACAGGATTAATAACATGGGCTTGTGTATAATAACACTACTGTCTTAACTTGTCATAAATGACATACACTACATAGAACATCAAGGGGAAGCATGATGATTTTCTTATATAAGTAAATATGCATAACAAGTCATGTAATTGCTTTAACTTGAATTGTATTTTTGTAACCTATCTTGACCATATATAATACTTAAGTGGTTACCAAGGTAACTCATGTTTTATACATGACATCAAACTGACAAAGTTGTTCAAGAGAAACAATAGAAGCCTGAACTTGAAGAATCACAGAATGTAACAATCATATTCTGAACAAATAGCATTAAATTGACAGTAGACACTCAGTTTAATAACATGGGCTTGCATATAACACTACTGTTTTAACTTGCCATAAATGACATACACTATATTGAACATCAAGGGGAAGCATGATGATTTTCTCATATAAGTATATGTGCATAACAAGTCATATAATTGTTTTAACTTGAATTATGTTTTTGTAATACATCTTGACTATACATAATACCTAAGCTGTTACCAAGGTAACTAATGATGTGAGAGTGTTCAATCTCGCCTTTGTTCTTACACATGGGTTCGGAGCCGATCCTCAGCTCCGTGCCGGCCGACTGCAAGCTCTGCATCGAGAAGAAGCTCGAGGACATCTAATACCCACAATCCCCCTCTGCCTTTACCTCAGATCTAGTTTGCCGCTGCTGCATACGCATCGCTGGAGACTAGCTCGAGGCTGTTCAGATAAGATTTTTTATCTATTCTGTACTAATGTTCAGAAAATTTCTTTAAATCTAGTTACTTAAGTAAGAGTAGGTGTGTGAGTGTCAGGAATTCTCGATACTTAGAATAAGTTAACTTGTTAACTTTCGAGTTAGAGTTTTTCGGGGCCTACCCCTTCTTGGACTTGTGACTAAAACTTATTGTAGTCTTGCCTAACAGACTCTTATTCCCGGATTTGACATTATTACTGGATTGGACTTTTTACTGGACTGGACTGTCTTCTCATTTGTTAATATGTCTGAAAAGATGAAATCTGGTTTTAAACGTTGTCAGTGTGGCCAAAAAATGTCGGTCACAGACAACCACAGTTCCTGTGTCTACTGTCTTGGCCCTCTCCACTTACAAGAGGACTGCTCTATTTGTCACTCTTTTAGTGGGAGGGTCATGACAGATAGGCGCAGGAAACTGATGGATAGAGGATTGCTGAAACCCTCTTTCCAGGAGGCTTTGGATGCTTCAGACCAGGCATCCAAGTCTTGAAGGGGTCGAAGGCGTCGGAGCCAAAGTCATCGGCTCCGAGCTCTTCGAGTCTAGTTAGATCACCGGTTCCACAGACTTCGGGGCCGAGTGTTCAACTGTTGGCAGTTTCTGAGCCTCGAGTCTTGGAACCGGTGACGGAGCTCCCTCCACCGACTCTGTTGAGGTCGGCTCTGTCTTCGATCCCTTCGACTCGTTCTTCTAGAGCCCTTTCCGACACCGACGTGGACCGTGTGGTGCAGAAACTTATGGAGCATACGGCCCTGTCCAAGCTTATTTCGGTCTCCTCTCAGTTGATGTCGAGACTTGAAGGCCTGCCACTATCTCCATCTGTTCCTCCTCCGAGACCTGTTCAGTCTTCGGAGCCGGAAGAAGCTGACCTGATGATTGTGGAGCCCTCGGTGCCAGAACCGTCTTTTCTCGGTCGGCACCGTTTACCTCGACTCCATCCGATCCGTACCGGAGTCTAGGGCCCGAAGATCTGTCTTTGGTTCGGGACCGAGTCGGACCGATGTTTCGTTCCGACTCTCCTCTCGGGCCTCGCACGGATCGATTCGGTTCCGTCCTCGGGTCGGTGCCTTCGCTCCTGTTTCTGGGATTCTTCCCATTTCTTCGAACCGGAGATACCTCGACTCGGGACCCGGGGCCTTCGACCTCATGAGGAAGGTGTTGTCTACCCAGACAACCACATCAGCAGGTACAGCTTCTCCTCCCGCAAAGGACCGTTATCCTCCTCTGCACCCACGGCCACGCCCAAGCGTCGGGCACCAGTGTCTCAGCCACCCTGGAGGTGCCCCTCTTCCTCGGAGGCTTCTTCGGATGCTCCCACGAAGAAGTTCCTAGGAAAAGACTGTGTAAGAGGAGACACTTGGATTCTCCACAAGAATCCTTGACATCTGATACTGACTTAGATGAGTCAGAAGGGTCCCCTAAGTCACCTTCAGAGGATGTCTCTTTTTCTGACATCTTGGAGATCCTTAAACAGAGAGGTGACTGGCAAGCCCTCCCCCCTTCTGAGGATGAGTCAGTTTTGCTGAAGGCATTTGGTGCCCGTCCTTCCTCCTCCTGGGTCACTCCGCCCTTTGATGAGTTAATGGAATTGATTGCTCGAAGGGCGTGGGAGACTCCTGACACGGTGGAACCTGTCCCTAGGAAGCCAAATAAGTACATCACGGCACCACAGGACAAAGCTTACCTTACCAAAGGAGTTCCAGTAGACGCCATGGTGGTGGCAGCGCCACGAAAAGGAGATGTCGAGTCTTCCTCATCTGTCCATCCGCCTAACAAAGATTCTAGGACGATGGACAGATATGGGAAGCATTTTCAGTTCAGCGGCTTTCTCTATGCTCCCTGAACTATTTGACCCATTTTACACGTTTACAGAGGGATCTAGTCAAAGAGTTGGGAGATACCCTCCAGGGTGCTACAGATGCAGCTGTTTCAGAGAAAGTTACAGCGCATCTCAACACCCTTACGTCCATTGTGAACTCGTCCATGAGGCTGATATCCTATGCAGCCGAAGGATCGAGTAGGGCAGCGGCTTCAGCGATTGCTCTTCGTAGGCAATCCTGGATGCGCTTATGTTCGCTTATGGAAGCCTTCAAGTCTTCCTTTACTAACGCCCATTTGATGGAGCCACACTTTTGGCCCTAAAGTAAAGGAGACCCTTACCCGGTGTGAACAGGAGGGAAAGACTCTGTCTGCTGTCGGAGTCCGTTTTTCCACCCCTTCCAGACCGTACCCCAAAGGGCAATGTGGTGGGAAAATGTGGTTTCGAAAACCCCAAGGATCTTTTCCAAACACACAGGGTGATGCCCCCTCTAGAGGCAGAGGGGGGGGCAGAGGTGGAAGACGCCGCCCTGGCGGCAGAGGGGGTCCGCAAAACCAAGGTGACAGGGATGACCTCCCTGGCAAACCTTTTCAGCACTCCTGAGAGGAGGCCCGACTGTCCTGCTCTGGAGGCAGTCGGGGGTCGCTTAGCTTTATACCCTCAGGCCTGGCAAAACCTTTCTTCAGACAATTGGGTAAAAAGCGTTGTTACCAGAGGTTACAAAATCCCATTTCTATCCCCCCATTCCAAAGAAAAAACTCCCAGATGTACCACCCCATCTGCGAGATCCAGCAGCTACAGAAATTTCAAAGCTGCTAGAAAAAAGAGTCATCCAACCAGTCCCAGCGGACCAAATAGGATTCGGAACTTACTCAAGGTTCTTTTTAGTTCCAAAGAAAACAGGGGACTGGAGTTCAATTCTGGACCTAAGTCATCTCAACACCTTTGTCAAGAAGGAAAACTTCCGAATGGTCACGCTTCAATCGATCCTTCCATTCTTACGGAAGGACGACTGGATGTGCTCAATAGATCTGAAGGACGCATACTACCACATCAAAATGGCCAGGGCGTCCAGAGATCACTTGCGCTTCCGGCTGGGAGCCAGTCACTATCAGTTTCGAGCCCTGCCCTTTGGCCTGACCACAGCCCCCAGGGTCTTCACCAAATGCATGGCAGTGGTAGCATCTCATCTGAGGCGCCTAGGATTCCAGGTGTTTCCGTATCTGGACGACTGGCTCCTGTCTGCCACCACCAGGCGTCAACTGATACAAGCCAGGGATTACTCCCTACAACTTTGTACACACCTTGGCATTTCAGTAAATTTCGGAAAATCTTTGCTACAGCCATCACAGCATATCTTATTTATAGGAGCGGAATTGGATACGTCAGTTAGTTCTAAAACTTCCGACAGAAAGGATACTAGCACTTCAATTCAACATTTCCCTTCTGCTGTCGTCCAGAAAATCCCCAGCAAAATTGTTCTGAAAGTTTTGGGTCTCATGGCAGCTTCTCTCATAGCAATACCATTGGGAAGACTGCACATGAGAGTGCTACAATGGCTTCTATTTGCACAATGGTCATTCCAACAACTTCCACTGACTCACGAAATTTTGATAACGAAAACATGCAAATCACACCTAATGTGGTGGTTACAGACTTGCAACCTATCCGGCGGAAGACCATTTGTGCTACCCACACCGTCAGCGACGATAACCACGGACGCTTCCCTGATAGGGTGGGGGGGCATCTTTCAGGGACAGACAGTCCAAGGCGAATGGACCAATCTGGAGTACAATCTGCACATCAATGTTCTGGAGTTGAGGGCAGTGTTTTGGCGTTGCAACACTTTGCTCCCCTTCTTCCTCCAGGGACCATTGCAGTTCAGACAGACAACATGTCCGTAGTCTGGTACATAAACAAGCAAGGGGAACCAGGTCCTACCAACTATGCAGAGAGGCCATGAGAATTTGGCAATGGGCAGAGTCCACCCGTCGCTTTCTGATCGCAACGCACATCCCGGGGTCATCCAACGTCATAGCCGACAGGCTGAGCAGGGCAATACTATTGCCTCACGAGTGGTCCCTCAAACAGTCAGTTGCGGGAAAGATTTTTCGCAAATGGGGCCAGCCTACCTGCGATCTGTTTGCGTCTCCAATGAACGCCAAATACAGGAGCTACTTTGCCCTATTACCCCCTCCAGGGGAAGTCCCAAGGGACGCACTGGTGCACGATTGGCCCCCGGGTCTCCTATATGCTTTTCCTCCATTTCCCCTGATTGCAAAGTTTCTACAGAAAGCGAACAACCTTCAGAGGACTATAATTCTCATTGCTCCGTTCTGGCCTCGTCAAATTTGGTTCCCCTTTCTCTTGCATCACCGCATTCGGGGACCTTGGATGCTGGACCCAGAGCCAGATCTACTGACTCACTCGTCAGGAGTTCCTCACCCATCCCTGGAATCTCTCCATCTAGCAGCTTGGCTGCTCCGCTTCCTTTAGCCAGGTCAATTCCCCTTACATCGGCGGTTCAAGATATTTTGGTAGCTTCTCATAAAGTTTCCACTACAAAGACTTATACCAGTAAATGGAAACGTTTTGTCTTCTGGGCGGAGTCACATCAGTTGGACCCTGTTACAGCTCCGTTGAATAAGGTCTTAGAATTTCTGACCGAATTATTTCAGGAAGGAGCTTCTCCGGCTACCTTAAGAGTACAGTTGGCTGCCATTTCTAACTATCACATAGAAGAAAGTGGTGCACCTATTATGGCTCACAGACTTTGTAAAGCCTTTTAAAAGGTTCCTTTCATATCAGACCACCAGTCAGAAGCCCGACATCACCGTGGAATTTAAATTTATTGCTCTCTAAATTGATGCTACCACCCTTTGAACCAGCTTCAAGTTGCACTTTGAAATTTTTGTCATGGAAAACATTATTTCTAGTGGCTATTACATCGGCTAGACGGGTGTCTGAGCTGCAGGCCCTTTCGGTCAAACATCCCTATTTAATTTTTCATTCTGACAGAGTATCCCTACGCACTAATCCGTCCTTTCTTCCCAAAGTTTGTTCTACTAGTAATATTAATCAGTCCATTGAATTACCCACCTTCTTTAAAGACCACTCTAATAAATTAGAGTATATGTTGCACAAACTGGACGTCCATAGACAACTCAGATTTTATTTGGATAGAACAAAAGATCACAGGAAATCTGATCAGCTATTTATAGCTTTTGCTGACAGCAGAAAGGGTCTTGCAGTTACGAAACGAACTCTTTCTAAGTGGCTAACTGATTGTATCATTTATGTTTATGAAAATTCTGATCAAACATTATCAGCAAAACCCAGAGGACATTCTACCAGATCAATTTCTACATCTTTGGCTCATGCAGCTCGTTTACCTTTAGACATCATTTGTGCGGCTGCTACTTGGGCTAAACCACATACATTTATATCTCATTACAAAGTGGACAGGGTTTCTAGGGATAGGGCAACCTTTGGTTCCACTGTGCTCAAGAACGTTCTCCCTTGAGTTCCTCAGGATCATGGAGCTAGGGACGCTACCCATGTGTAAGAACAAAGGCGAGATTGAACACTCTCACATAAAGAAGTTATGTCCTTACCATAACGTTCCATGCGGAGTGTTCATCTCGCCTTGGTTATTACACTCCCACCCTTCCCACCCTTAGGAAGAACGTTCGATTTGGTGCCTGGTCTGGAGTATTCTCCTCCTGCTGTTGCAGTGTTAGTGTTACTATCATACCCTTGGTATGTTTGTATATATGTAATTATGTATATAGTTTGACATGTATGCGTGATTGTTGGCTGGTTTGCTTGCAAACTAGATCTGAGGTAAAGGCAGAGGGGGATTGTGGGTATTAGATGTCCTCGAGCTTCTTCTCGATGCAGAGCTTGCAGTCGGCCGGCACGGAGCCGAGGATCGGCTCCGAACCCATGTGTAATAACCAAGGCGAGATGAACACTCCACATGGAACGTTATGGTAAGGACATAACTTCTTTTTTTATACATGACATCAAACTGACAAAGTTGTTCAAGAGAAACAATAGAAGCCTGAACTAGGAATGTCACAGAATGCAACAATCACATTCTGAACAAATAGTATTAAATTGACAATAATCACTCAGTTTAACATTTGCTGATTATACAAAATAGAATGTTTCCATTTAAATCTAAAAACCTTCAGTATATGCCATAAAGTGGCAATTTATGAATATGGAAAGGGAATGTGTAATCATTAATCACAATAAGTGAATTTGTTGTTTTTAACCTATAATTTCACTCATTTTATAATAAGAAATGACAGATATGAAAATCCTTATGCGTAGCAAATGGAGGGAAGAGGGATGCAATGATAATTAAAATGCACTAACTTTCATCAGTGTTTACATAAAAACAAACTTGATGCTTTAAGTAAGTTAGCAACAAACAAAATGATTACTTAAATGCTGGCAAACAATGAAATATAACTTCTGATTTGTCTAGTAAAATACATTGTATTATAAACATTAGGTATACATATTATTACCATCTATTTATATTAAGTAATAAGTTTTGAAATACTTCATCAATAAGGGTGAATATGTTAAATAACTGTGTGCTATAATCTTTTACTGAGGTTGTATATATGATACAGCCTACTTTACTATGATTTAATTGCTTGTCATCTATCTTTCATGTAAATATTAATTGCTTATACAATAAGTAGACATTTATATTGTATTAGAATTCTGTCTAATTTACAATAGTACTATATATTTTCAAAATAATATAAATATTGCTTATTCCTATTACAAATATTCTCCATATGATAATTCAATTTATGGAGCTCAGATGTCCTGGATTGTCAAGGTATGAGTGATAAATCTGATGGATTTAGGTTTATGCATCAGATTAGGAATGATTTTCATTCCATGGCTAGTGCGGATCTTAGTTTTGTTAACATTTATTAGTTTAAATTTATTTCACAAAAACATTTTTACTATGCCTGACCAAAACATTACTTTATTGGTAAACACTCAAAGTATAAAACTGATAATTTCATTTAAAAGCTCAAACATATACTTTATAGTTATCAGAGGAAAATGTTTAATAGTCACAGTAAAACAAAAAAATACATAGTCTAAATAACCTAAGATGGATTTAATTTTATTACTTTTAAATACCAGTGGCTTAAACAATCCTAGCAAGAGATCAAATCTACTGAAATATTTAAAACTAAAAGCACAAATTGTCTTCCTTCAAGAAACTCATTTCAAAACAAATGATAATTACAAATGGAATCATAAGGAATATATTATATTGGCACAATCCACCTTTAAGACAAAGACAAAAGGGGTAACAATTTTATGGAAAACAAATGTGATTAAACCAGAAATCATTTATAAGTATGAAGATAAAGAAGGTATTATGGCATTAGTAATAGTTAAATATAATAACAGAATATGGACCCTAGCCAATCTATACTGTTTCCCAGACATTGGATCAGGAACTGTTAAAAACACTTGGATTTCATTTCCAATAATTATAAAGGCAACTTAATATTAGGAGGAGATTTTAACTGTATATTTCATATTTCTGAAACTACAAATAAAAGACCAATGCATACATCTGCTGTATCAAAAGCTTTAAACAAGTGGGTAGAATCATTTCATCTTGTAGATACTTTCAAATTTAAAGAAGATAAATCTTTGTTGTTTTCCCAACAAGATCACAGATTTGGTACCCAAACTAGAATAGATAAAATATTTGCTGCCCTTGACTTACACTTTAAAATCATTAATTTCTCAATTACTCCCTGCCCCTTTACAGTCCACAATTCATTTATACTTTCTTTGTGTCATTTGGCTTTTCCCAGTTAGGGGTCGCCACAGCAGAACTCCGGTCCGCTAATGATTGGTAGTTGATTTGTACGTGCTGAGTTACCAGCCCTGACACACAACCTCAACGAAGGTACGTCCATTCACGCATGTCTTCACGCAGAAGATGCTTTAGCTGTGAATAACTTCAAAATGGGTACAAAGCATTAATCTTTAGCTCCAGAATTCCAGCATATATAACTAAAATTAAAAGAGTTCAAACCCTGGTTATTATCTAAATTACAGTTCTTCTTAGATATTAATTACACCATAGAGATAAATAAAATAATGATATGGGACTCATTAAAAGCTTACATATATGGTAAAACCCTAACTTGGTATAAAAAAAAATCAGAGAATTGGAGTCTGAATTATTAGATCTATAATCCAAACTTTTGTCAGTAAAAGCTGAAAAAAAATTGGAGAAGAAAAAGAAAGAAGTATTAACCAATAAATACAATGAAATGCTAGCACATAAAACTAGTTTAGCTTTATAAAAACTAAAAAATAATACTTTGGCCACTTCTCCCAAATATCTACATAATTTATCTACAAGAATCAAAATACAATCAGAAGTTAATAACATTAAAAGTATCTTCCCTGAAAAGAAAGGGAAAAATGTCTCAGATATAGGTGACATTATTGATGCCTATAGAAATCACTATATGGAACATTTCCAAAAAGAAAATGTACACATCAATCAATTAAATCTAGATGAAAAATGTTCTAATATAAAAAAAATACCAGAAAAATTAAAACTAGATCTGCAAGCACCCATATCCTACAAAGAAATTACAGATACAATAAAAGAGGGTAAAATAATAGATCTTCAGGTATAGATGGCATAATTATGGAAATATATAAACTTTTTCCTTCAAAGATACTATCCCTATTCCATAAAACTCTATTAGAAATTCAGTGACAAGCTTTAATACCACCCTCTTGGAGATATTCCTTAATTACACCAATCCTAAAGGAAAACAAATCCCCAAACCTGTGTACCTCGTATAGACCCATATCATTATTAAATAATGACTATAAGATATTTATGACAATATTAACTAACATAATGAAAATACCACTATCCAAAACAATAAACAATGATCAAACTGGATTTATATATCATAGACACACACATGACAATATTAAAAGGATAATTTTTCTTATAGATTATGCTAATAAAGAAAATAAATAAACACTCATAATCAGCTTAGATATAGATAAAGCCTTTGATTTTCTAAATTGGGACTATTTATTCAAAATTCTGGTGTTATTTGAATTTCCTCCTTCCTTTGTTCATCTACTAAAGAATATATATACAAATAATTTAGCATATGTTAAGCTAGGTCCTTTCTCCTCTGAATCTATACATATAACAAAAGGCACTAAACAAGGATGCCCCATGTCACCGATTCTATTTGCTTTGGCTATTGAAATATTGGCAGATTCAATATGTAACAATACAAAAATCAAAGGAGTAGATGTTTATGAACAATACAATTCTAAAGTAATGCTCTTTGCTGATGACATATTATTAACATTATCCAATACAAAAGAAACATTAGAAGAATTAGTTATTTTAATTGACACATTTTACAGGACTTCAACACTCCATTTCAATAAATCAAAATTTTTATTTTTGAATAAAAAAAAATTGCAGACAAAGGGGAATCACATTATAGGGAAACAAGAATCTACCTTAATATATCCAGGAATTGAGTTGTGCAAGGATAATAATGAATTAGTCTAAAAAAACTACAATAATATCATCAATACAATTAAAATCTCTGTGAAAAAGTGCAACAAAATAATATTAACATTTGAAGATAGACTACAGTTAATAAAAATGGTTTTACTACCCAATATTCTATATATAGCTTTTGCAATACAACTGTTACCAGTAAGGAATATACTGAAAGAAAGAAACTCATGCCTAATAACATTTTTATTGTTTCCCAAAAGAAACAGATTAGCTTTAATACATCATCTCAGACCATGGAAACAGGGAGGATTAAACTTTCCTGATACAGAAACATATATAAAAGCATCAATATCTAAAAAAAAAAAAGAAATCAGATATACCTATTGCTCAAGCTGCTGAAGAGAACTTGACCTACTGCCTGCTGTGATATTGAGAAAAGAGAAGTGTTTATTCTCATTTTTTGTCTGCATTTTGATTTAATATCTCTGTAATCTGTACAACTGTACTTATTCTTCTTCTTGTGTGTTATAGCTGTATATTCTCTTAGTGTTGACCTCCGTTGTAGTGAAATCCTTTGTCTGGAGGCCTTGTCTGTTTTCTTAGTGGCAGTAAGTTTTCAGAACTAGTTTAATCTGGCCAAAGTATTCCTGCATCTGTATTGTTTGGTTTCTGTCCTGTGTTTTAAATCAGATATACCTGTTGCTCAGGCTGCTGCAGAGCTTGACCTACTGCCAGCTGTGATGTTGAGAAAAGATAAGTGTTCAATCTCATTTTTTTGTCTGCATTTTGATTTAATATCTCTGTAATCTGTACAGCTCTACTTATTCTCCTTCTTCTTTGACCTCACCCACCCTCCCTGTTCTTGTTTTGGTGTTAGTATTGGTGGTTCTGGAATTGCCCGCCCCTCCTGTAAGTCTCTGTTTGAACACTCCTCCTGAGCCCATCTCATTTGCTCACTTAACCGAATACATTGAGATCATATTCTGAGTCTAGTGTTCACTCTACATAATACAGAGAGAAGATTCGAGAAGGCCAACCCACTTAAGTTCTTCCTTCATCTCTCCTTGGACTTTACTAACAAAAAAAAAAAAATTCATCAGCTTTTACTATATTTGTGTTTCCTCCTTCTTTATTTTGCTTTTGCCTCTTCTTAAAAGTACTCGATTTTATTTATTCTGCTGCACTTATTGCTGCTTGGTAGCAGCTTGATTAAATTGTTACTGTTATTCTAAGTCTTTTGGTTTAAGCACTTGGGCTTCATACCGGTTGTTTTACATTAAGAAGGTTTGTGGTCTGCACTGTTGTGGCAGGACAGGTAGCTTACATCTTTCTAAGCTGGGAATTGCTGATTGAAAGCTCAGTGTCTGCTATTCTAATAGTGTATTAGTTCTGGTTTAAGCACTTGGGATTCAGGCCAGTTATTCTACATTAAGAAGGTTTGTGGTCTGCACTCTTGTGGGAGGAAAGGCTGGATTCTGCCCTTCTGAGCTGGGAATTTTTGGTCACAGACTTGTTGTGCCTGCTTATTCGAACTGTTTCTTTCTGAAATTAGTCTGCCTTGTTGCTGTAGCATAGGACCAGATTCAGGCCTGCTGAATCTAGCTTTGTTTGTATAACTTAAGCACTGATCCAGGCCATCTTTTTTGGAGAAGGTTCCCCTGCACCCTAGTAGCAGGAGTGTGCAGTTAGAACTTGTCTGATTGAAGATTGCTGGAACAGGGCTCCGTTATGAGTTTTTTTCTGGTTAATTGGGTAAGTTGTTTAAGTCAGATTGTTTATTTTCTATTGTTTTATATATATATATATATATATATATATATATATATATATATATATATACATTGCACTTTATTCATCTGCTTTTACTGTATTTGTGTTTTTTCCTACTTTATTATTAGGGGCATTGACTACAACTCTTAACTGAGATATATAACAATAAACATCTTTTTATGTTCATTTAACGTGTTTTTTTGATTGTATCTGATTTATTTTCTGAAAAAAAATATATACTTGTTTCCCACCTTTCTAGGCTAGTATAGTCCAGTTTTCAGGTTAGTGCTGAATTCAGGGCTGTGTTACAGATCTCTGTGTTTGCCCTTACCTTACTTGGATAGAAGGAAGTTTTTCTGTTCACCTGTTAGAGAGGGGAGCTTTGAGCAGCCTATCTGTCCCTGGAGGAGTGGTTTCAGGTCAGAACGTAGTAGTTTATTGGCCATTTTGGGCTAATTTCTATCTCTTTCATTTCCCTGCTATAAAAACCGCATTTGCCTGGTTTTGTGTGCTGGAGAGCACCAGTTAGCTAGAGTATAACTATTCCCGACTCCACAAAGTCTCCTCTTCAAATTTTCCCTTGGAACTAGACAAACTTTCAACTTAAGCACTCAAGTCATTCATTTCTCAGCCCAGCACTTGCTCAAACCTCTTAGCAAGCACTTATAAACCCTAGCACTACAGAAGGACAAGGCTCTCTATTCAACCTTACCAGCCATTCAGTAAAACAGTTTACTGTACCTATCCAGGCATGTCCAAAGGGCAGTTTTAGGTGTACTCTCCAGTCCAACTGGTGAATCTGGGCATTTTGTGGCAATGTAACAACTGCCTCATGTACACAGACAACCCTCTCCTCCTACCACCATACACTAATACATGCGAGAGATGCAATTATACAGCCAAACTGGAGGCTAAGCTCTCTCAACCCAAGACTGGATCAGACAGTCAAGAGGAGAAGGGAAATACTGGCATCACACCACCAATCTCACATAGACCCATTATACCAGCACCAGTAAAAAACACACGTAAATACATGAAAACATACTCGGAGGCTCTAAATAAAAATCTGCAAAAGCAATAGAGCCCTCCAAAGCAGACATCCAAGCAACCTCCACCCTCCCAACACAAACCATGAAACACATACTTCACAAAACCAGTGTGCCACACGATCACAGCCCTCAAGGCAAGATAACATACCCAACGTACTAGTAATAGGTGACTCTATAGTCAGGCACACTGATGTCCCACTCACTAGGCTGAATAAGGAGAAGGTTACTGTTAGCTGCTTGTCGGGTGCAATGATCTGCCACATAACACAAGCACTCAGGTCACTCCAGAACAAGTACAAATACAACTCTGTCATTGTCCATGTTGGTGTGAATGACCTGAGCCGTACCTACCTGAACTACATGAAAAGAGACATGGAAGAGCTCTCTGATCACATAGCCCAGGCCGGTATGACCCTGACCCTGAGTAGCATCCTGCCCTCACCAAGAATGATACCACGGTATAAAGAAAAAATTATCAATTTCAACAATTGGCTAAGTTTCTGGTGTCATTCAAAGGGGATCCAGTGTTTGTCTGCCTGGGATGACATGGTCGACAAGCAACGCTGCTTCGCTAGAGACGGCTTGCACCTGACACCCTTAGGCTTTCGAATACTGGCTAAGGCTCTTGCCACCCCCATATTGCCTTTTTTAGGCAAGGCTCAAAAGACAAACCCACTGCCGTAAATAGCACAAGTAACAAAAATCTGAGGGTAATACTACTCAATGCCAGAAGTGTAAACCTCAAAATGCACGCACTCGAGGCACTCCTACAGAGAGCACCCTAGCACTACCAGGCTACAACTCATACCATACATTTCAGCCACGGAACCCGGACTGAAATACAAAAGGCAGGGGAGTATCCATATTTATCAAGGATACCCACACCTCCAGGTTAGTGGCACAGCACAATGCTTCAGAGATTATCCACGTGCAACTAACAATGGGCAAAACTGCAATTCAGATTGTTGCTACAGATCACCCACCATGTCCCAGGACCCCCATTCCACATTTCTGGAAACACTGGGTAACATAAAGGTCCTACCAAACACCCTAATATTGGGTGATTTCAACTACCCAGACATTAACTTGGAGAACTACTCAAGTACTAACTCCCTTCCCCAACATTTCCTAGAATTTATAAACTCAAACGCCCTGAAACAACCGGTCAGCACTCCCACCAGAGGTGACAACATATTGGGCCTGGTCTTCACCAACATGGGCGACCGGTTTTCCACACCGGAGGTCAACCCCTCGCTGGTTAGATCTGACCATAAACAGATCACTTTGGATATCCACATACCGCCCCCACCCCCGGACAAGGAAACCTCCATGAAAAACTTTTCAAAAGCAAACTTCACATTACTTAAGATGGAGGTGGAAAGTTTCAAAGCCCCCATGCTAAAGGATAACGCTGTCCAAGCTGCAAAATCCTTTACTAATGCATTCTACGGGCACCTACAAGAATGCATGTCTCGTGCTATCCCAAGCTAATCCAAGACTCACTCCTCCAAGAAAAGGAAGCCAGTCTGGTGGACCCCTGCCATAAACAAGCTATACAATAGGAGGAGGAAACTAGTACAGAAAAGAGTAAAATCCCAAGAAGGGAAGACATCCCTGATCAGTATCAGCAAGAAACTACGATCCCTCATAAAATCATCCAAGGCGAGCTTTGAAAGTAAACTTGCCAGGGACTCCAAAGATAACCACAAGGCTTTATTTAGCTATGTCAAGAATCTAAGTGGCAATGCCCAGATCTGCTCGGAGTTAGTGCAGAATGGCACAAAATACACTGAACCAACTGATATTGCCGACATCTTGACTGAGAGGTTTAGTGCAAACTTCACCCCCCTCTCACCCCCAAAAGGGCCCATAACCATACCAGAAGAATTTAGAGCCCCTGAAATCACAGACACTCAGGTTAAAATAGCCCTCTCCAAAGCCAAAAACACATTATCAGTGGGACCGGATGGTGTCCCAGGCTGCGTCCTACACGAGCTCAAAGATGAATTAACCCCTCACCTAAACACACTATTCACACTCAGCCTCTCCACATGCTGTGTACCCATAGAGTGGTGCACAGCAGCAGTTATTCTGCTCCACAAAGGTGGAGCCACAACAGACCCCTATAAGCCTGACTAGCTTGGTCTGCAAGGCTATGGAGCGCATCATCATGGAACTCATTAACAGAGACATTGGGAACCTCCAAACACTGGACCCTACCCAGTTCGGCTTTGTTAAGGGCATATCATGCCTCCTAAACCTGGTGGACTTCTTTGAGACAGTTACCAAGGCTATAGACGAGGGAAAGTTGGTACACACAGCCTACCTAGACCTCACAAAGGCCTTCGACACCATTCCCCATTCTGGTATTATAGACAAGCTCACCAGCCTGAACATAAACTCCTATGTCACAAGATGGGTTGCTAATTGGCTCACGAACAGAACCCACATGGTGAGAGTTGTGGGAGCTAGGTCTGACTCTAAATAGATTACAAGTGGCATTCCCCAGGGCT
This sequence comes from Protopterus annectens, assembly GCF_019279795.1. Taxonomy (NCBI): domain Eukaryota; kingdom Metazoa; phylum Chordata; order Ceratodontiformes; family Protopteridae; genus Protopterus; species Protopterus annectens. Next base: position 986,563,856 of record NC_056727.1, read on the forward strand.
CAGTCCTAGGACCCCTCCTGTTGGGCATATACTTCTCAGAGGTACAGACAAGCACAGGAGGACTATGGCTGACGAAGTCCGCAGATGACTGCAAACTAGGGGCTATAATTGACTCACTGGCTGATACAGACATCCTCCAAAAGGGACTCACTGAGACGGATACCTGGTGTCAAAATCATGGCCTCAAGCTAAATCCCAAAAAGTGCATAGTTATTCCCTTTGGAAATAACAAAGTACCCACAAACTACCACATAGGTGGTAGTCCCCTAAATACGGAAAACGTAATAAGTGATTTGGGGAGCAAGTAGATAGTAATCTCTCCTTTGATAATCACATTGCCAAAGTGTTTAGAAAATCCTTCTATGTGGCCCACCTAATCACAAAAGGGTTTGCATCCAGATCAAAGAGGTCATTGTACCCCTCTACTCATCACTCATCAGACCCATCATAGAGTACAATGCCCCATTTGGGATGTATCTTACAAGACACCTGCAACAGCTGGAAAGACCACAGAAGTACCTCACCAAGAGGATCACTGGCCTCAAACAGATGCCCTATGCAGCTCGACTGAAGAAACTCCAGCTGTACTCGGTTGCATACCACCTGCTCAGAGGTGATCTCTGCCTGACATATAAGGCCATGTCCAACCCAGAACTGATGGACATGCTCCACCTAAAGAAAACCTTATCCCCTCAAGCCACACGCTCTAGGGATCTAAACCTCACCACAGCAATAAATAGGACATGCTGGAGGGATAGATTCCTATCCCAGAGACTTCCCATGCTTTGTAACAAGATTCCAATCTACATTAGGTTGAGCTCCTCGCTAGCACTCTTCAAGTGAAACCTTGACGAGTGGATGGGAAACAGAAAGTTTACCCCGGGGATCAATTCAGTGGCTCTGCTGGACAAAGGCACAGGGAACTAATCTAAGGGGGCAACACATTTTGGCTAGGCTTATAAATGCCTTCGGGCAGATAGCCTAGTACCTACCTATGAACCTATGAACCTATAAACAATCTCAGATTGGATAAGTCCAAATTATTCTGCAAATTGGAAAGAATTACTAACTGTAATATCACTAAATGAATTTGATTTACAAAATAAATGTCAAATAACAGATAAAAACAAGTTGCCATGGCACATATTATGTATTAGTTAAGCAATAACCCATGCCTGGGTGTGGGTAATGCTGGATTTACCCACGGTTGGTGTGGTTTGGTTATGAGGGCGAAGCTCGAGTGGCCAAACAAAGACAACCATGGGTAAATCCAGCATTACACACACCCAGAAGTGGGTTATTGCTGTTATACAATGACATTATTTAAGAAAAAAAATTCTTATTTTTCTTAAATAATGGCATTGTATAATGCCTCTGTGGTGCCCTTCTGCAGCTGTCTGGTATTCTGCGACAGTTCTGATGTACTGCGCATGTACATGGTGAGATAGCTTTAAAAAAAGCAACGAAGATCTCTGTTGCTTTTTTTTAAAGCTGTCTTGCTATGTTAAACCCCTTTAACATAGCGAGACAGCTTTAAAAAAAGCAACGGAGAAAGAAAGATTTCTGTTACTTTTTTTATAGCTGTCTCTCTATGTTAAACTCCTTTAACATAGCGAGACAGTTTCTAAAAAGCAACGGAGATCTTACATTCTCCGTTGATGTTTAAAAAAAAAAGACTTATACTAATGGAAAAAGTCTGGGGGACCGGACCTATTTCCATTAGTATAAATCTGATTTACAACGTGCATGCTGACCAATCAGCGTGCACGTTTTGGAATATTTATGGGGGGGGGTCGTTGTATAATATGCAATATAACATAACTAAGCCCACTAAAACTCATATGATTAATTATTACATTGACTCATTTGGGAAAATTATTAATGCAGATATAGATTTAAAAATCTGGTTTGATCTTTTAACAACATTCATAGTTACAAAGAGCTATCCACATAAAATATACAGAGAAATAATTAATTCATGGGAACAGAAGGGATTTCTTTGTTAGTTTCAATGTATCAAAGAAATAAATGTTCTGGATATGCAAACAGTAGAAACAACATACAAAATTCCACAAGATTGGCTAACTATTGCAAAGCATTCTGATGCATTCGCAAGATTTATGCAGAATAATTAGTAATTCTTCATTTAAAAAAATACCTAAACTTACGAAATACCTATATGAAATAATGATTATGACATGGGAAATAGTATTTCAAAATTTTACAAGATATTGATAAATTATAAAACAACACCCTAATAATCATATTGGAATTATATAACAAAAGGACACTCATTACAGCTAACTGAAGAAATTAAATCAAATATTTTATTATCAATAAAACATACATCCTTTATACAATACTGGAAAGTTTTTAATTGGAAATGCTTGCACAGAGCATTCTTAACTCCAGATAGAATTACTAAAATTAATTCTTCCACAAAGGGAATATGTTGGAGGTGTGAGCAAATACACAATGCAGATTGGAATCACATTTCTTTCAACTGTGTTAAAATTAAGCCATTTTAGAATGGTATTAAAACTTTTTACAAGCTTTATTTAATGAATCGTTTAACGTATCTAAAGCTCTAGTATTATTAAATGTGTACAAAGGTCCTCATTTGAATGAGTCAAATATGTATCTAGTATGGACAATACATGCAATCTCAAGGAAGTGTATAACAAGAAGATAGAATACAAACACAATACCAACTTTGGAAGACTTCTACAGCCTACTGAAGACGACAGCATTGTTGGAAATTAAAATTAAAGAATTAAGGATTCATCCTAAGCCATTTATTAACAATCCGTGGAAAAAAGTCTTATCATTGATTGACACTTTACAATAACTGAACAGATACACTCTGATAACTGGAGTGTTATACTTATAAAGTAATTGTATATATTGAGTTCTGTTATAGTGTCAGGCTGATGTAAATAGTGTACATAGTTATTAAGATGTTATATACAAATACTATGGAATTTATTCAACTGTATTTGAAAAATAAAAATAAATTTGAGGAAGATTCTGAATCCAAACAGGAAGATGCATGGATGGATACAGTTTTTTTTCCTCAGATTTCTGATTCAGACTAAGAGAAGAGCTCAGCTCAGTATCTGATTATCCCTGTGCAGGGGGTTCTCTTTCTCTAAGACTATTACTAGACTATGCCAGTGTTTTCAGTGGGAGAACACTGAGGTTTCTCAGTCCTTCAGAAAAAAATATGAGTTGTTACAGAAGGATTTTCCAGAATCCACAGCCATTCATGCTGTTCTGTCTGTTTAGAGGATGTCTGTGTTAACCACCAGCAATCTTCCTGGTAGTCAGTCAGCTGTTCCTAAAAGGACAGATAGGATGTTTACTGTTTCTCAGTTTTTTAAATTTTATACACTATTCCCAAACTTGACCTAGCTTTAGTTGATCCCACTGCTGCTAAGCATTTAGTTAATCCCAGTCCTACTCTTAAAGATAAGGATGGGAAAATTATTCATAGGTATGAAAAAAAGTGTATCCTCCTGCAACTTGGATTTTAAAATTTTTGGATCATCAGGCTCTTATGTTAGAGTTTGTTCTGACAAATTGTGAAAGTATGAAGAATGTTTTATCTGCAGTTTCTTCTTGTGATGAAAAATGTGTGCTTTACATAACTTAATTTCTTTAGCTGCGCAGGTCAATACTCATTGTTTAGTTCTGGATCTTTCTTTTCTACTCCTGTTTATGATAGTGCCCAAATTCAAAATGATGTCACTTTATAACCTGTTACCTCTTCTTCCTCTTTCAGCTTTCCTGGTAACACTAGAGTAAAATGATGCTTTTCATCACATCCCTATTCATCCAGACTTCAGATATTTCTTAAAATTTTGTGTGACTGGATCACATTATCAGTTCTTTTCCTTAATTGTTGGACCATCTATTGCACCAAGAGTGTTCACAAAGTATCTATCTCCAGTTGTACCTCATTGTAGGCTACACAGTATCCACAGTTTTCCATATTTAGACAACTTGCTTATCTTTGCAGAATCTTTTTCAAAGTGCCAGGATTCTCTTTGTTGGGTGAGAGATCTTACATAAGTGGGATTCCAAGAGAACATTCAAAAGTCTTTCTTCACTCCCTCATACAGTATTGTGTTCTGGGATGTTAACTAGACCCTTCAACTGAAGAACCTTTCTTACACAAGAAAAAATAGATCTTTATTCAGAGCTATTTCTAAGTTTTTCTACTCAGACTTTGTCACTGCGAAGGAATACCTCAGGATTTTGGGCGTCATGGCATCTATAATTCTTATGATCCCCCTAGCAAGATAGCTGATTAGAAAGATACAGTAGTATCTGAAATCTCTTTGATCCCAGAATCAGTACCCTTTATGTTTTCAAATCCTAGTGCTGGGATTTGTCAGAAACAAGATCTTTTGGTGGAGACAACAGATACCCTTGAATCTAGATTTCCTCTTCTCCCGCTCTGCTCCAAAGCAGTCAGTCACCTCAGATATGTCAGAGTTTGCTTGGGGAGCAGTTTTAAGAGGGATAAAAGTACAGTTGGTGTGGGACACCAAGGACAGATGCAAGCACATAAATATCACAGAAATGCTTGCCCAGATAAAGACAATTAACTCTCTGAACCAACTTTGGTACCTGGGACTAGTCATGTGGTACATCAACAAGCAAGGGGGAACCAGATCATACCTCCTTTGCAGACTAGCCATATTAACTTGGGATGTAGCTTCACAGTACAATCCCACTCTATAGGCATCCTACATTCTGTCAGAACAAATGTTACACACGTCTAAGTGCTGTTACAGTCAGGTATATGGGAAAGGACGTTCCATCAGTCCCTGAATATCTTTCCTCCTATCCACTGAAGTTTACAGATGTTAGTCTGTAAGTAACTTACTTAAATTAGGACATTATTTAAAAAAAAACTGTCCCAGAGTGTTTCCTCACTTGCTGTTTATGGAACAGCACTTGCTAAGTGCTTTACTGGCTTTCAAAGCCAGTAAAACACAATGCATTTTTTTCTTTTGTAACTGATAGTATATGTAGTAGATAAGATTCCATACACTGCAACGAATTATGATCAGATTTCACAGATCATAACCATATTATTATGTGTTATACACACAGATGCCAAGGTTCACCTCCTGAGCTTTGCTGTTGAGGTGAATTTCTTGGCATCCATTTCTTGAACACATAATAATGTGATTACAATTGGAGACCCGATCATAACCCTGTATGTTGAATGAACATGACACTACCTACAGCAGTTCTTAGGTTCTTGTCCAAGTCTGTTGCTTTTTTGAGCAACAGCTCCATATCTCTATAGCGGAGGTATCTGAATATAAACTGTCTGTGAATGTTAGCAGATCAGTTCTTAGAAGAAACCTGATGAGCTTTTTCTATCCCAGGGGTTACTAAACAGAAGGGTCAATTCATTTTTGGTGAAGGCCACTGGATTACTTCCATCTTTACTTTTGAACAGCCAAATGATTTATTGATTGATTGATTGATCGCTTGATTGATTGATTGATTGATTGATTGATTGATTGATTGATTGACTGCCATTTGTCGACCAAGGTAGTTCATCTGGACTTTCAAGCCCTTTTTCGGTGGAGTCTCTTGGAGAAAAGCTCCACAATAATATCTAATAAACAGATCATCCAATATTTGGAAAGCACAATATGGTGAATTAAGAAGGTGTTTATGCAACAGATGGTTAATTCAGTGCATGGTATGCAAATTACAAAATAAGCTAAATAGTTAAAATCAAGGTATAAGTTCTGTATTACATTTCATGGAGATAACATAGGATTGTAATAGGTGTAGAAATGGAACTCTTTATGAGGATTGTGAGTAAAGAGAGTGAATAAGTGTCATTGCTTGTATTAAAGTTGTGAGTATAGTAGGAGAGTACAGAAAAAGTAGAAAGTGAGATTATTTAATGCTTGGGCAGGATTATGATTTTACTAAGTATTGCTTTAGCTGAGCTATGAACTTTGATGTAGAAGTCAGTGATCTAAGCTCAGTGGAGATAGTGTGCCGTTTAGCGGCAAGGCTGGAGAAGTAGGGAGATACACCAAATCTGTTGTAGATTTTTGTAACGACCACTTGATTTTGCTTTGGTTAACATAATGGTCTTGTAAGATAATATCTATCAGTAAGGTGTATTACATCTGCTGCTATTCTCTAAATTATCCATCTTCTGCTGTAGCTGATGAGTAGCTGATTAATCCTGTGGGAGTGAGATTCAAGGGAGTCATGCTGGTCCTGGTGTTCCTGCTAGTGAATATGAAACCAACCTATAATTTCCCCGAGGACAAAATTCTTACTTTTCACTAGTCTCTTTTAAAGCAACTATGTCTCTTAGGATTTGCTGAATGAATTCCATGATGTTAGCAAGAGCATTCCGAATATTGTCCTTCTGGGAAGAACTGTCTGCTGATGTTGATGCCATACAGTAAACGTTCTGACTAAAGGTAATAGTACTGCCAGGAAGACAGAGTGAAAAAACTCTTGATCTATCATATAACCAGTTGGCTCAGAATTCACTCTTAAGTTGATAGGTGGTGTCTTTTGTCAGTAATGTGTAATCTGAAGTTGTCTTTTTTGTCCCTTTCACAACCGATGAGTCTTGGATCTGACCTAGGATCCAATTTTGACCAGCTCTGTATCTTGAGTTCTCTCCTTACCCATAATTCTGCTGTTTAGCTAGTACTACTTCAGATCTCATTTGCTGCTTCAGTGAATGGAAGTGGCCTACTATAGCTCTGGTGATATATATATATACCGACAAGAACCAGCATTTAATTTACAGCCAGGGCATCCACTTCAGTGAAAAAACTTTATATATTTGCCAATAAGAATCCGTAATAAATATTTAAAACATTTATTGAAAATAAAAACAAAAATAAACATAAAAATAAAATAAAATTAACTGTTTAAGGTGGAATATTTCAAGTAGATAAGCGCTTTCAGATCCCAACAATGATCCTTCTTCAGATCTAATTCTCCACCATTTCCTTTTCCTTTTTATTTAATCCTTTCCACCAATAGCTGTACGCCTTCATGACCAACTCCTCCATAGTGGACCAATCACAAACGTCTCTTCAATCTCCGCCCGCAAAGTACCGGTTTCATTGGAAAGGATGTATTGAGTCCTGGTGTTTTGTGGGCTGTCAGTTTTCCAATCCAGTACATTTCCTTCTGTTCCAATGCATTATTGATGTCACCTCCTCTCTCTGAAACATAGATTATTTGCAAGCCTCTAAAGCTGAAACTATGCCCATCATTGTCTCTTATATGTTTCACCAGGGGATTTTTATAGTCTTTCAGTTTTATATCACTGATATGTTTAGAAATTCTTTCTTTCATCTGTCTTACAGTATTACCTATGTAAAAATTATCACATTTTTAGGCATGTAGCTAAGTAAATTATGTTTTTTGTAGTACAATCAGCATAGAAATTGCTCTCATGCGCTATCTTAGTAATTGGATGCACAAATATCCTATCCAAACAGATATATTTGCATATAGTACGTCTTCTACATGGCAATGTACCCCTTCTATGTGAGATAGCAGATGGAACTTGCTTGTTTTCTTTACATAGGATTTGTTTCAAGTTCCTTCCACTCTTAAAACAAAACTTCGGAACTTCTCCAACTATGTCTCTGAGTTCATCATTAGAGGTAAGTATTTTCCAATTGTCTCTTATAATATTACAGACTTTATTTGTATGGGTTTTCTCTAGCTGTGGGGGGGTCTGCTCTATCAGTTGAGAAATGGACAGAAAAGATACAAAAGTTATATACTCACCATAACTATGCATCTGTGTTGTCTGTTTTCATCTTTCATTAACCTCTCACCTACCAATCCCCTTCCTACTTAAAAATGTTTATTTCCTGGTCTCTTAGTTCAACCTGAGATGTGTTATATTGCTTGACTATTGATGAGCTCTGGTCTTTTCTTCCTTCCTTTCATTCTTTCATGCTGATTGGGATGTTATTGTCAGTTTTACTATATTATTGCACCTTTTTTAGGTGCTATAGACAGGGTCTATATCACGAAATCGAACTTCCAAAATATTGAATACCATAAGTTCGAACTTGGAAGATCGAATTCGGATAACATCGAAACTACAAAACAGCAAATTTTTTCTCAGGGAAAAAATTTGCTGTTCCGAAAAACATACACATAACACAATCACACCAAACACCTTCAAAACCTACACTAAACCTAACATACACCACTATCTATGCACTATCCTTAACCCAGCCCTAACCCTAAAGTCCATCACTACCGCACACTTACCTGACCCGTGCCCTAACCCTAACGTCCGTCACTATCGCACACTTACCTGACCTGTGCCCTAACCCTAAAGTCCATCAGTATCGCACACTTACCTGACCCGCGCCCTAACCCTAAAGTCCTTCACTATCGCACACTTACCTGACCCGCGCCCTAACCCTAAAGTCCATCACTACCCATTTGTACACTTACCTTGACCCGGTCCGAAAATGCCGAAGCTGCAGAAACAGCCAACTAAATTCTTTCCCTGGGAAAGAATTCAGGTTTCCGCGGCTTCGACATTCCCACCTTTCGAACTACCAAGTTCGGCCTTCCAGTATTCGGCATTCTTCACATTCGATTTCGCAATAGGAACCCTATAGACAGTGGTGTAGGCTGAAGGGAGGGCAAACTCAATCTGAGAAAGTTCTAGCTAGACACCAGGATTATGGGTAAAGGGGGAGCTCGAGCTATGGAGCCAAGTCTTTAGAAGTGACTGAAGACAGACCTGAGGTCAGATCCAAGACCCATTAGTTGAGGAAGGATGAAAACAGACAACACAGCTTTATAGTTATGGTAAGGACATAACTTTTGTTTTATAATCACAACATTTATTTCTCACAAAAATAAAATTAGATTTTCCTTTGGGATGTCCTGACTAAGTTAAAGGATTATACTGTTCCTGCACATTCTAGTGTGTACCATTAAAGTGTTTTTTTATCCTGTACCCTTGACATAGAAAGATGCACCCCACACCCTAGCACTTATATATGTAGTAATTCTGAGATGAGTGTATCTTCAGGTTGTGGGAATATATATTTCCCACAGTTGCATGTACAGTATCTCTGTTCTAAGGATCACAGTTTCACTCCTCAGAATTTCAACGGGAAACTGTCTGGATATAAAGCTTTGCATTTTGCTGAAATAATAAGGATTATAGTAAAGAAAGAAATAAATGGATAAAATTACATAATGCAATTGACAGAGGTATAGACCATAACAGTAGCTGCATGAATGCATGTATGTCTTCATTATATTAGATCCTTCTTTCCATTGTCTTACTTTTGTTTTATTGTGGTATGCATGTGGCATGTTTATGGGATATTTGGCAAAATAATTTTTCCAGCTACCTTAATCCTACTATACAGAAGCAGGCTTTCCATGTTGATGATATAATGGCTGTTCTGATATATCAGTGTAGTCTTGCTGTCTCTGTGAAGTCATTAAGGTTTGATGCATTGTTGTAGCTTGGTATAGTTTGCATTGTACATGATGACGATTTCTGAGGAAAACAGTTTCTATGCATGTGTGCTGTTTTTTTTTTTTTGGAGTTTATAGCAGAGACTGACTATAGCTAATCATGCTGCAACTTACTGGTCCATTAGAGGGAGATCATATGCTGTATCTGTCAGGTTTATAAACATTGCAAAAATCCTCCAGGACTTTGAATGTGAGAACTTGATGTTGCTAGAATTGATAGTTGGCACAGTCTAGTCTAGTAAATATCAACACAGTCAGCCATTTAGAAAACACAATCTATTGCTAGCAAAAAGTTGTTGATGGCTACCATCCATTGTTTACAAAAAGTGTTGAGGGTTATCTATTGCAAGAGGATGAATACCCAAATGACAGGAATTATAGTGAAGATATAAAGAATTGATACACCTGCTATTATGGTTAGTAGCCTGCACAACTATATTTTCTAAGTGGCACATGATGTTCTTCATGCCAGACTGCATCTATCACATTACGTCCTTGCGTACTCCCAGAAGGATTTCTATTTTCTGTAATAGCGTGTAGATTGTGGTAGCTCATTAATATTACAAATGGGATTACAATACACATGTATTCCAATAACTGTCAAGTGAAGTGGAATACCCTGCCATCTGGTATATGCAATACTGTTCCATGTCCTGTTTTTGTCCAGTGGCATATGAAGTGCACCTTGGGCCCAGTGTTGTTTTCAATGCATGCCCCGCCACACTTCCTTAAGTACAATACCTACATACATACATACATGCACACATTTTTTAGATTCACCTGTGTTGTTTAATGTGGAGTTTCTAGTATCCTGAAATGAAACAACATAAAATTCACAAAACAGTAAAGTTTAATACTGCGTACATACATAAAATGGATTATGAACAGCCAAGGGACAAATGTAGAAACAGTTCAGCCATAGCTTACAAAAGTGTCATGCTGGTCACACTGCTTTTTGATAACTGTTGATCCCCTAGCAAACCATACCAATATTCATTCAGAAGTGAATCTGTAACAGCAATTTACTTTTACACATCACTTGCCCGCAAAAAATGAAACCCAGATTCTGTATTCTTCTGATGTTTCACTCATAAAAGCAATAATGGCAACATATTTTAACTTATTGCTGTTGAACACACAGTAACCACCCAAAAAGCTGTATCAGTTTTATTAGACCATCCTTCACATGTGGCATGGCTCCTCATTCCTCCCCAAGAACACATCCACCTTTTGTGTTCAAACTGATGTTTGATTGTAAGGAAAGTTAAAAAGAAAAATGATCACAGAGTAATTTGTTTCATCCTCTTGCTCATGGACACTTCCAGAATTAGCCATATCAATACTTATTTTGCATGAATCATGAACTTGCTTTTTGCCTTCATCCACAAACTGCCCCCAATTCATAGTTACATCTGACAATTATCTGTCATCTGTGACAGCCAAAAGTGGTGAAATAACAGCTACTGTAATATGAACTCCCATCCACATTGACTGCCACAAAAATTAAATAAACTATACAAATAAATGCACCTGCATTATGCTGTGTGTGGTGGTTACTGTTACAACTGCCCACAAATGTATCTAGTTTCATGCCAGTCTGTAGCTCTCAACTTTGTAGTGCAAGAATCATGGAAAGAGCCAAAGAATATAATGAGACAAAGGTCCCAAATCAGAGACAGACTTTAAATCAGTAACATCTGTCAATTGTGGGATGTTGCACCTCTAGCAATCTACACACATCCTTACATTCCAGAACCTTTTCTGAAAAATCAGGTTAAACCAAGTGACTGTAAATATCTTAACAGTAAATACTATTAAAACAATTATTTTGCATGAATCAAGAAAATTACTTTTTGCTTTCATCCACAACCCCCCCCCCCCCCAGCTCACAGTTGCATCTGGCAATTACTTCTCATGTACAAAAAGTTTTCTTTACAGTGATAATAGCTAGTTCATTCATAGCATGTACCAATATTAAATCATAATACACTTAAGCCTAGAATTATATTTTTTCTAAAACTTTGACAGACAAAACTTTTCATATTTTGCGATCTGTACAACCTAGACATATAATGATATGGCATTTTTGTTCAACCAGACTTAAGCTTTCATGTGACAAAGAAATAAAGAAAGAAAGAAAGAAAGAAAAAGAAAGAAACTCCTTTCTGAAAGCTTGTTTACTGAGATGTTTACAGAAATATAAAATATATACTTATTTGTATAATTAATAACATAAGTAAATTGACTGTCTATCAAGCTATACAATTTACACTGCAAAATATCAATGTTTTCTTCAACATCATCTAAGATTTTAGCTGATGCCACACAATAGTTTTTAAGTTGCCTGGTTTTGGAAATATTAATGTACATATAGAAGTATTGCATATCTTCATAATCACTAGCATTATCACCAATGTAGTGTAATATAGTGTACTATACATTTACAATAATAATGTAATTTTCTCTCATCATGATATTTCACATCATGCCTTTCAATTATACATAGCCCTCTCATTTATAAAAGTGTGAATATAAATGGGAATAAGAAATGATAAAGAGAGAGATTCGTATCTCTACTGCAGTACATCCTGTTTAAACAATATGTCATTTTGTTACTTACACCTTGCCTTTTTAAATTACTTTGACTATTGTTAATTGGATAGTCATTTAACTGAGGAAGCCAGTGCCCCAAAAAAGTCAGGACACTATAAGGACCTATGGCTGACAGGTTTTAAACAAAAAAGATGCTATAGGAGTGAATGATATTAAATTGCTGCTGGAATAAGAAATTTTGCATTAGTATACTTTTTCTGAAGGCTACAATATCTTACACTCAGATCTCTTATTGTTTAGAGACTATAGTTATCCTCAATAACTTACTAAAAAAACAATAATTTTAGGAGGAACTTACCAAAAATATGAGGAAAAATCTGGGACATTTTGTAAAATCAGGAAAAGTTGAGAGGCATACTATTTACTTGAACAACTATCTACACAACAGAATAGCACAGGCCTTACTTCTCAGACTTCTTTATTGATGAACCACACTTCATTTGATATATATAGAGAGAGGGATAAAACAAGACTACACTCCTCAATACAGTGGTATGATGCAATTGGACGCATTTAACACAGTCAGCCAGTCCTTTCTTTTGTTTTACAAGTTGCTGCTGTGCATGCTGTTATTTAAGCAATAACTGACGATGTGGTGTGGTATATTGAAGATTTACCCATGGTTGGTGTGGTTTAATCATGAGGGCGAAGCCCGAATGATTAAACAAAGGCAACTGTGGGTAAATCTTCAATATACCACAACCACAGAGTCGGTTATTGCTATTATACAATGACATTATTTAAGAAAAAAAATAGTTACTTTTCTTAAATAATGTCTTTGTATAACGGTAGATTGCTGTTCTTCCGCTGGTTGTGGTATACTGCTTCTGCGTTTTGATGTACTGCGCATGCGTATGGGACTTGCGTTCCCATGCATACCCAGTACATTAATGATTTGGAACGGAAGCAACGGAGAAAAGAAAGTCTCCGTTGCTCCGTTTTCTCTCTTTTTTTATTGTAAAAAAAAGGTTTTGGGACAGTTTATACCAACAGAAAAAAGTCCGGGTGACCGCCCCTTTTTCCGTTGGTATATTGTGGGATTTACAACAGGCACACTGGTTGGGCTGGCCAATCAGCATGCACGTTTTCGAATATTAATAGGGAGACATTGTATAATTTAATGTAGTGGATGGATCCACCTCCTATGCTGATTGGCTGTTGTACCCTGGCCTTGCCTTGCTTTCTGCAACAATAACAAAAATGTAAATAGGAATTGTCATCCAGTCACTGATACATGGAACATCATATTATTTTGTATACACTTATTAAGGGGAGTAGCAAAAGGTTATTTGGGTGCAGTATTTGTGCACTGATAGAGTAGTATCATAGAACTGCACATGTGCCAAAAGCTTCAGCCAAGTTTTATTTTAATCAGCTCCTTTAGCCAGTGGTGGATTTTAATAGGGGCAATCCGGGCAGTAGCACATATTGTAAATATAAGTACTTAATTTAGATGGATGACCTATCATAAGTCCTCCCAGAAGCCATGAGCCCTGAGAGGTCACTCACTTTGCTCTGTTATAATCCACCACTGTTCTTGTTCACCCCAAATTTGTTATTTTTATTTTCACACTACTGCCTGTCTTGCCATGTCATTTAGTAATTGCACCTTTGTAATCTATCCTCTCTTGCTGGTACCTGCCAAACCTCAACACAGTTGGAATAGGTAATGTACGTTTACTGCTTTTTACCCATCTCTCAGCAGTTGCCATACTCCTTTGTTTCCTAAAATTTTGCCTCATTATGCCCAACATCTCCTTCCCTTCCGCAACATTGTAGTCTTTTCCTGAAGCCAACAAATTCTGGTCTGAGTCCATCAAAGCAAATTCAGCCACCCCATCTTTTAAGATCTACCTCTTCATCCAATATTGATAAGAAACAAAATAAACAACCTCAACAAAATGTAGGTACACAGACATTCAAGAAGAAATGGCGATGGGAGTCCAAGAAGAATTCTGGAAACTCCCAAAACCAAGGGATAAGCTGTTTAAGAAACTTTGACGCATTCTCTTGTCTTCCAGAAAGTCTGAATCTCTACTTCTATCTTTGGCAACAGATAATTTCAGACAAACAGTTTCTGAAAATCATTCTTCAAGGTTACAGATGGTAATGTGAGGAAATCCAACTTCTTTCTATGGGTAATTCTTCATCCTCTAGACCAGACTGTTTTATTTCTACCTGTCCTTCATCACATGTTGTCTGAGGGAGTGATAGAACCAGTTCTCCCTTCCCAGATATGAAAGGGGTTTTATTCAAGAATGTTTTTATTGTCAAAGAGAGAAAATACTTGGTGAGCAGTTCTGGATCTTTCTTTCCTAAAATTGTTTGTGATAGTGCCTAAATTCAAAATTATGTCGCTTCATAGCCTGTTACCTCATCTTCCTTATTAAAGTTTCCTGGTAACGCTAGATTTAAAAATGCTTATCATCACATCCCAATTCATCCAGATTTCAGGCATTTCTTAAAGTTTTCTGTGTCTGGATCACATTATTAGTTCTGTGCATTACCACTTGGACTATCCACTGCACCAAGAGTGTTTTCAGTGTGTCTAGTTCCAGTTATAGCTTATTGCAGGCTACAGGGTGTCCACATTTTTCCATATTTAGACAGCTTGCTTATCTCTGCAGAGACTTTTTCAAAGTGTCAAGAATCTCTGACTTGGGTGAAAGATCTCTTACATAAGCTGGGATTCCAGGAGACCATTCAAAAGTCTTTCTTGACTCCTTTACACAGGATTGTGTTTTTGGGACATCAAATAGACAGCACAGTTCAAAGAGCTTTTCTTCGAAATGAAAATAGATCTATATCTAGATCTATTTTAAGGTTTTCCTCTCAGATTTTGTTTCGCTGAGGGAATACCTTAGTATTGTGGGTCTCATGGTTTATGTGATTCTCATGATACCCCTGGTAAGACTCAACATAAGAAAGGTACAGTGGCATCTGAAGTCTCTTTGGTCCCAGCACCAATACCCTTTGTCTTTTCAAATCCCAGTGCTGGTGTTGTAAGAAGACAAATCACTTGGTGGAGAAAACAGATATCCCTTAATCCAAGTATCCCTTTCTCCCTACATGTTGCAAAACAGTCAGTCACCGCAGACATCTTGGACTTTACTTAAGGAGCAGTTTCAGGAGGGATAAAAGTGCAAGGTGTGTGGGACACAAAGGACAGATGCAAGCACATAAATATAAAAGAGATGCTTGCCCTGATCAAGGCAGTCAACTATCTGAATAATCTTTGGTTCCCAGCACCTCTTCAGGTTGTTACAGACAGTGCCGCAGTAATGTGGTACATCAACAAGCAAGTGGAACCAGGTCATTCCCCACTCTACAGACTAGTCATGTTAGCTTGGGGTATAGCTTCACAGCATTTCTTACTCTACAGGCATCCTACATTTTATTAGTACGTAATTGTGTGGCAGACAAGCTAAGCAGAACAATGGCAGACCCTCATGAAAGGAAACTATACTGGGGGTCTTCCAAGATTTGATCCATCTGTGAAGAGTTCCTCAAGTAATCCTCTTTGCCTCCTCTCTGCGCAATCAAATGACAAGATTCTGCTCCATGACTCCATGCAAGACAGTCTGGAACACAGATGCCTTTTCTTTTCCTTGGACAAGAATGTTTTTGTATGCTGTTCCACCCTTTTCACTAATATCCCACATACCTCTGACGATTTAGTAGGAATTCCCCCAAACCACTGTGGTGAATCCCTTCTGGCCCAGGCAATCATGGTTCTGTCTTCTTTTGGAAATGGCCACAGGTAATTATCACAAGTTTCCTCACAGGCTGGACTTACTTACACAAGAACAAGGGTTTTTGATACCCCCCAACACCAACCAAATTCAATTGACTGCCTGGATGATAGGGTCTTAATTCCTTTTAGGCACCTCTTTACTGAGGTTATCCAGCAAGTACTAATTAGGGCAAGAAAAGCTTCTACTAGAAAATTATATATTAGCAAGTGGAAAAGGTTTTTAGTTGGTGCCAGGGCTTGTTGTTATCTGGTTTTACAGTACTTGTGTGAATTACTATCTTATGGCCTTTCTTACTTTTTCATTAAAGTTCATTTATTGGTCATTTCAGCATGTCTGCTCATGGATCCTCCTCTTTCTGTCATTCTCAAGTCAAAATGTTTTTGAAAGGGGTTTTGCATAAGCGACCTCCAAGAAAACCAGTGGACCCTTCTTGGGA